>NC_054872.1:34364550-34664550 GCF_018320785.1 Cheilinus undulatus | reverse complement strand
TTTTGGTTGTTTGCCTCTATATTTCAGCCCTGTGATTGTCTGGTGACCAGTCCAGGGTGTACCTCACCTCTGGCCTGATGACAACAGCGAATTGGTTCCTGCACCTACTTCCTTGAACAGGATACTGTAAGAGGTAATGGATAACTGTACTTTTACTTAAGTGCAATTTCTAGGGCGCTGCTTTAGCTCAGTGGGTAGAGTGGGCACCCATTTACAGAGGCCATTGTCCTCAATGCACAGGTCACAGGACCAGGTCCTGGTCTTGGCGTTGGTGTGTGTCGTCACGCCGTTCTCCTTCCAACATTTCCTGTCTTTCTTCAGCTGTCCTATCTAAATAAAGGCAAAAAGCCCAAAAAAGAATTTAAAATGTACAAACATTAAAGATTACAGTCCTTTATCATGACAGTAAATAGTTCCACACAGCATGCACCATAGGTTTGTTTACTGAAGTGAACTGAAAAGAAGTCCACATGGGACTTAAAAGTTTCAGGGATGAGGGGACAGCACTGTCTCTGTCCTCTGTCTGCACAGTCTGACAGAGGGTGGGGCAGAGAAATGTCATGGAGCAAAAGGAGCACTTTTGCAGTAATCTAACAAAAAAGAACCTTTCTGAACCTGTGTCTATGTGTTTCTCAGTTTTTTAGAGTAGTTCAATCAGAAAAAATAACATCTAATTTTTCTGTGTTTGTACAAAAATGCATAGTGCTGCTTATTTATCATATATACAGTGCTTAACAAATTTATTAGACCACCTGTCATATTTGTCTTAAAGACCAACTAGCATCATGAAGTGCTTTAATGCGGACTCTTTCATTTTCAGTGAGCTCTCCACGTTTTACCATTTTGAACAGGAATGAGGAATTTCAAACTGAATTTACCCAAATTTGAGCCGGCTCACTGGGCTTCTCTGAGAAGTCGGAAATTAATCAAGCATAACATTCAAAACACTAAAACTCATTTTTCTGTTCAGGAATGCAAGTAAATAACTATAATTTGACATATTAATCAAGAAATAATAATGTGCTTGACTATTTTTTTCAGGTTTTTGTAAACCAGTAAATTTGAAAATTCATGGATAACAATGATAATTCTATTTTAGCATTAAAAATATCATTTGGGTTAAAGAGCTTCTACATATTGGTGTATTAACCATTGCAGAAACATCAAAAATGATTTTGGTAATTACCAATGCTGTTAATTTAAGGCAGCTGTGGCATAAACCTTACTTTGGTTAGGGTTAGAGTATTCTAATAAATTTGTTAAGCACTGTATATATTTTTAAAATAAAACATTGTGCTATGTTTTCATTTCCATGTATCAGGAGTTTAAAGACATTTTATAAAACTGCCAATAATGTGATTATACTGATATCCATGATCATTTTGGTCACTATGATTGTGATGTCAAATGTTAATATAGTTAAATCTCAAGCAACAAAGCAGCCCTGTTTAATCTTTACTTAACCTGGAAAAGCTTGCCAAGGCCAAAATCTAGCCAAGACTTGAATATTTTTGACAATGAGCAGCAATCCATACAAACATAAAGACAAGAAATAACTAATTAAACCAGCAAATATGTGTCCAAGTCAACCACAATCACAAACATATATGGCAACCTACAGTTGTCACAACACCAGAATTTAACACTTCACTGTGAAACTACTAAAATCAAATGACCCTAATGCATGTTTTTGGTGGCAACAAAAAGGAAATCATAGGCCGTTGACACTGGGAAAAGTCTTGTTTCTAGCAAGCAAAAATTCCAGGCAAAGTCCTGCCCATCGTCTAAATTGCACAAAAAACTGGCAACCTTTGAGTGCTGAAACAGTCTGATTGAATTAGTCCTTTTCATCTATTTATTAAGACAGGGTTGAAGAAGTGCTTTCAGTTTATGGGTCCCGGAACTTTTTTGTAGTCCAAGTGACATTAGCCGAGTAAAAAAAAAAGGATGTTTAGAGCATGACTGTGCACCACAGGGTTGATGTTTTACAAGCTTTTTAAGACAATAAGTCCTGCCGAGACAAAATAGTTTAAAAAATGCTTAGGGCTCAGAGGCTTAAAAAAGCAGAAACTTTATCAAATGTTGACAACACTAACTTGCCACCAATTAATTGAAAATCCACTAGATAGTATTAAATGAGATCATTTTGTCATGTTTAGGTTTTTTTGTAATTCAGTCCTTAATGGCAGCAAACTTTTTCCCCACCACTGCCATTAGAGTTCATTATATGAAAGAGTTACAGATGCTCCTGTGTGCTCTGTCCTGATTTTTAAACCTATTTGGTTTATATCATACTTCTCCTTGTTTATGTCTGTGACACTTTTCCCCTTACATGCCCTTCATTTTGAATGGTGTTTCAGTGATTTAGTTCGATTGCATGTCTTTCTTTTTAAAATAAACACATATTATCATTTCTCTTAGAGTGATCTGATTGTTTTCTGACTGTAATAACCCACTCAGATAAAAAGAACAAGTTTTTAACTGTAATCACAGTCAATACCAGTCGTCTTCTGTGCAAAGTGAATGGTGCAAAGTTCCACAAATTAGGGTGCTGACATTAACAAACTTGATGCAACATCAGGCTCAGCCTGATCTTCTGGACTTAAAGATAGAAGACATTGATAAAAAACAAAATTGAAAGCATGTTTCAAAAGTCCAAGAGGTAGACTTGGTTGATTTTTTAGGTATGTCTGGATTAGAACATCTTTCTCCCAAACAGAAGTGAATGATCCACACTGATGCAAGTTTGCAGCATAGCTTGTAATCTTTTGGACCAGGCCCTTTAGCAGAACCTGTTTACTCGTGAAACCGGGGTTAGTAGGCCACTGACGGGAGTGAAAAGGAAACAGTGTGAGGAATATACTGTAGTAGCGACTGTGTTTTGAAGTACAGCGGAGTGACTGGGGTAGAGGGAGGACGGGGGGAGCAGGCTGACATTCAGGCAACATTACGTCTCCAGTGTTGTCTAAAGAAGGAAAGAGTGATGGGTCATGATATAAAAAGATAGAAGAAATATGAGAGGCATGAAGAGTCTGGCCTCTCCCGCTTTCTTTTTCCACCAGATGAAACGGGCTCTGTACATCTGTCTCATCTTCCTTTTTTTCGGTTGCCCCTGAAAAAGGCCCAACTGAACCCTCTCTCTCTCCCTTTCTCTTTACTCGCCTCTCTGTCTCTCACTCTCTCTCTGTTCCTCTCCCTGGTTAGCTCTGACACACTGGTCAGCCTCAGGGTGGAAGAACAGAGGGACTCTGCGATGGGTTTGTTAGAGGAGATGGAGAGAAGGAGAGAGGAGAAACGAGGAGGGGAGAGAGACGGAGAGAGAGAGAGAGAGAGAGAGAGAGGAGGGAGGGTGGTCAGGAAGAGGGAAAAAGAACCTGTCCATCCAAATGTTAAAAGAGAGTCAACACTGAATGAAATTTTACTACCAAAGAGACCTCAATATCATCTGATTTAGTCAAATCTTCACTCTTCATTTGAGAAAGTATTTTAATTCAGTCTTAAAAGATAAATAACAGAGGGTTTTTAGCTTATGTGAGAGTCATATATTGGGTAATATCCCTCAAATTTGTGTCCTCAAACTAGAAAGTGGCACTTTTTGCAGAATTACGTACACATAGTTCTCATTAAAGCGGCTGATCACTGGCTGATTATGCCGACTCAAAATTGAACCAAGACATACAATAACATTAAACTTCAATTTATACCATCCATCCATTCTTAAACCTCCAAAAACCATACAAAAATCTGAACAATTAAAGGAGCACACTGGATAAAATAAGCCATTAAAATTCCCTGGTGTAATTCTAATTGAGAGATGTTATTTTCTGTTACATGCCTGTCTTTTTCATTATTGTAGAAGTAAGTGTTCCCACTTTGCTAGCCTTTGAACTGCCTTGTTTTGTACATGCATTAATAAATCAAATCACTCAAAGATGAAGCAGTGATTGCTGAGAAGGCTGTTGCGCAGTTTTTACTGCATTTAGTTCAAGAGTTGTTTACATTAGACAATGCAAGTCATAACGAAACTAATGCTACTGCTAAATCTCTATGATTTCTACACTGAACCTTAACTTAAAGATTGAGAAACCAGTGAAACAGACAATAATGCTGTCAGATCATCAAAAAGAATAGAAAGATGTACAGTGCTTAACAAATTTATTAGACCACCTGTCATATTTCTTTCAAAGACCATCCAGCATCATGAAGTGCTTTAATGCAGACTCTTTCATTTTCAGTGAGCTCTCCACATTTTACCATTTTGAACAGGAATGAGGGATTTCAAACTGAATTCACCCAAATTTGAGCCGGCTCACTGGGCTTCTCTGAGAAGTCAGAAATTAATCAAGCATAACATTCAAAACACTAAAACTAATTTTTCTGTTCAGGAATGCAAGTAAATAACTATAATTTGACATATTAATCAAGAAATAATAATGTGCTTTACTATATTTTCATTTTTTTGTAAATCAGTAAATTTGAAAATTCATAGATAACAATAATAATTTGATTTTAGCATTAAAAATATCATTTGGGTGAAAGAGCTTCTTCATATTGGTGTATTAACCATTGCAGAAACATCAAAAATGATTTGGTAATTACCAGTGCTGTTAATTTAGGGCAGCTGTGGCATAAACCTTACTTTGGTTAGGGTTAGGGTGGTCTAATAAATTTGTTAAGCACTGTATATCTCTGTGACTCTGCTCACACAGGGCAGCCATTACTCCACACTGCAGGGACCAAGCTGATACTAAATCCTTCACACTGGGAAATCAGCTGACAGAGCCGCTAGTCAAAGTGCCATTCAGTGATACTCAGCTTTAAAAATAATCTAAATGTTTCAACTAGCAGAGTGGTTGTGTATTTACAAGCAGCATTTAGAGTGGGGAGAAAAAGGAGAGAGTCAAAATAGGTTTAAAATCACAGATAGTTTTCAGTCAGGGACTAAAATTGTTGAAGATTTAAATGGCAATTTTCTGGATAAACCTAATCCCTGACTAAACAGACGTCAGGTTCTAGAGAATAAGGCTAATAAGGGTTTAGGGCTGGATGCTATAGACCAAAAATCATCTCTTGATAATGTTTAATGAATGCCCATACCTGACATACATTAGATTTTTTTCTGTAAATCATTTGGAAGTCATAATACCAGCATTATAAACTTCATACCTGTTCTTTTTGCCATTGCAATAGAAATAGAAGTCTTGAGCCAACTTTAGATCAAGTAAAACACAGCTTTAAAACGCTGGTGGGGACAGTTGCAGTTGTGTGAATTGAGCCTAAGTTTGAATCAGGACATTTGATCATTTCATCAAAAGGCAAACATCTCGTAGATAAACAGGAAATTTAGATTTGATAAGCTATAAATGCCAAACAATAGTTGTCCGAAGTGGACTATTCTGTTTTTAAAATCATACTGTTGATTTTGGAAATGATTAAACTTTTTTTTTTTTTTTTTACTTTTCACAAAGAAACTTCAGCCTGATACACTCCTGTCCTCTCCGTTATCTGTCCATGTAAGTAGAACGTGCTGCAATATATGAGCAAATACTAGAGATGAGTATCGGTAGCTTGTACCAACATAGTTCTGGTACCAACATATATGATACCTTCTGTACCGAATTACAAGACAGATTTCGGTGCTTCACTTTGGTCCCACTCCAAAGGAAAGGCACAAAATGTGTTATGTGAAGAAGTTACACCCTCTCCTTCTAATTATGTGTTCTATTGGCATCTTATTTCTGAATTATTTACGATACAAAGACAGCTTTTTTTTTTTTTTGGAAAGTATTAATTCAGGCACCATTTAGGCGCTGACACCTTCTAAAAAGTATTGATTTAGCACTGGTACTGGAAAAACCCAAATGATAACCAATTCTTGATAAAACATGAGAAATTCAAGGCTGTATTAGTTGAAGTTGTCTGGGAAAACATGTTGTTTTCAGCAGATCACAGTACTAACAAGACTGAGCAAGCAACGCGTTTTTGTGTTCATATGTGGAGTGAAATTTTATTGCCATGTAACGATGGTGAAGACAAGGGAAAAAGTGATGAGCAGGAACCAAACAGCCTGATGTCATGGATAAAATAATGTGCAATACTACCCTTGCGTAGACAGATTTATTGCGCAGTAACATAAGACATAAATCACATTAAATTGAGAGACTGTGCAAGTCGCTATTAAAACTATGCACCATCTCCTCCAGTTGCAGCGGTGTGAACTGACAGGCTTTCAGAACGTTGCAGAGCAGACTGTTGCAAACAGCTCCGAGCTTCAACTCACCTTGTCGCAAATCTTTGGCCTGACCTGAACATAAAAAGAGAGAGTGCACTGTTTTAATTGCTCGAATACGTTTGCAATATTTGGTGAGGAGTGAGGGTTTCTCTCGCTTTTCCAAATGTTGCCAGTGTAAAGGTACAATTTAGAAAGTGTGCATTAGTTTGCCTGTAATTTTTGATGATTGAGAACTACAGCTTACCCAATGCTTGTGGTGGTTTTGTTGCAGTGGTTAAGGTAGCTAGATTTATTGATATCATTTGATTTTTACTGATAATATAAGCAAAATAAAAAAAAAACAATTTCATAATACCCCATTTAGCCTGAACATTTCACATACATTACCTTGTGGTCGCAGTATGTTACAGTTAGTGCTTCTTTTAGGCCTAATTTTCAAATCAACATACCAATGTAAATATACCCCATAACTCTTTTAAAAATATCTTAACTTGTAGAGCTGTGTAGTACATGACAGATCAAATGATGCCAATGCACTTTTAATGTAATTCCCAGCTTCTCAACCTCTCACATTCACATTAACCATTACTAATGATGGCCTTCAACCTCTGAGAAGACTTACAAATATATAACTGAATAAAGTCCTTGTAATAAGAACCTTTTCATCTACAGCTGACAGGTATCGTTCTTACACAATATAATCCAAAACAAAAAGATGTTTATAGTTTTCATTTACAGATTTGGATTAAAACACCGTCTGTTGAGTCGAGCCAGTATCCATGGCACAAAAGTGATATAAAGAAGTAAGGAAACTTCAAAGTCAGGTTGCTACCTTTCAATTCACACAGCAGCTCATATTATTTAACACCCCTTCAGTTTTAACTTTAAGAAACTGCATGGTGTCTTGCTTTGATGTAGCTCCATTGTGTGTGCTTTAATTCTGTTTTCATTGTGCATATGTTGTATTTCTAAGTGTATTTGATGTTTCTGTTTTAGTGTGAAACCTTGTTTGAATGCATTACAGGAGACGAGTCAGAGCGTAACAGAGAGAAAGACAGCGAATTGTAGCGAGAATACTCACAATGCTGGGAGGAATAGAGGAATATTCACCCTCTGCCATGACTTCCACACGTAGTGAAGCCAATGCTTTGCCTCACCGTGTCTCCACCCCACCGGGGAGGGAGTATTCGGCGAATTAGATTTTGGGAGTGATTTAGATCACCGTCTGGATCCAGGGATGTTGTTAAAGGATTCATCACTAATGGGAGATAGGGCTGATGGCGGAGGTCTGCGCTCTCTGAGTGCTTTTCTAGTCCATCATAAGTGCTATTGGTCACCCTCTATATCTGCCAGTGGGTTTTACACATTTGAACTGTTGAAAAGTTAAAAAATGACCACTCAACAGTCACAGAGTGTCAGAAAATAGAACTTTCATTTCACAAGCACCTTAGCCCTGATAATGTAAAATATCCTGCACTGTCTCTTACTGCTTTACTGTAACTCAAAGACTATAAGAAAGCTCGCTGTGGTTAAAGCCTCACCTCATATGCACATTTGCACTCAATCTATGAACTGTAACTTAAATCACTGTGGTAAAATGCCTCACCTCGTATGCGTATTTGCACTTATTAACCTAATTAATGTACAAATGTGCTAATTTGATTTATTTACTGTACTCAAATGCTGTAAGTAATTAATACATTCACTATAACTGAAATACAAAGAAGGCTCACTGTGGTAAAATGCCTCACCTCATATGCACGAGTGCACTAATTTAACTAATTACTGTAACCCAAATACGCTACCACATCTCATTGTGGTAAAATGCCTCAGCTCATATGCACATTTGCACTAAGTAATCTATTTACTGTAACTCAAATACTATAAGAAACCTCATCGTAGTAAAATGTCTCATCTTAAACGTACATTTGCATTAATGTAAGCTTTCCTAAATTATCTCAACTAACCATGTTAATCCGCCCACATCGTTACATATGTCCCACTTCTTATCATGTCCAGTCAGCATCCTTGCACCCTTTGCACATCTTGAAACCATACTTTCAATGCACAAAGGCTTGTATATTATTAAAAAAAACCTACAAGAGATTGTACATATTTAATTTCTTTTTTTACTTTTTTCAGTGTTATTTATTTTTTATTAAATGTTTAATTCCTGTACATAGACAGCAGTGCTAACCAGGATCAAAATCCTTGTGCCTAAACCACACGACTCCTTTGAACTGGAGTTACTTTAAGCCAGAACTCTTTGTCCATTTTCACTGGTCCAACACCTTGCAACATTTTAGCTTTATTTTGGTGTTATGTTAATAATTTATTGACAACTTCTGGTATTTTATCGAAAAGAAAGCCATAATGCTGCCTTTGTTTTATTATTTTAATTTCTTAAAGATCAGTGTTTTCCTTTATTTGCTGAAGGGACAATGTATTTGCATGTAAAAGTAAAGTATTTCCTATTTCTAAAATTAATCCTACAACACTGAGGGTCTATGGCATACATATCAGCAGTTCAAAGGGTCATTTAGTTGGGTGCTTAGTGTTTTATGGTATAATTGAAGGGCATGAAGGGATAATATAACTAGCTTTATCCTTTTAAGTTCAGTTTTATTCGTGTTGAGAAGTTTAATGATTCCTACAGTCAGGTGAAGCGGAGTCAGGTCATAAATAGGATACTGTAGCTTTTGATAAATAAGGAAAATTGTTTTTCAGACTTTGATGAAAGGTGGAGAACTCCAACAAGTTTAAGAGGTGAGTGGAGATGAGGCTGTGAAACGGTATTAGTATGGTATGGTACGCTGGCCTTAAGAAAATAAGGAAAAGAAGGGGAAAAGGATGAAGAAAAAAGTATCAATCGATAGGGTTAAATTATTCATCGTCATTAATTATCGATCGCTCTCCGCTGCCGGCTCGTCCGCCTCGCGCCAGAGTTGAAAGGAGGGAAAGCGCGCTTTATTAAAACCGGCTCGAGCCTCATTGTTTCATGTCCCGCGGCAAAGAAAAAGCTCGAGTTTGGCTCTGCCCGCGCCAGTAGAAAAATACACACACACTCATTGCTCAACCTCCCTCCTTTGCCTTCTCTCCTGCTCTCTCTCTCTCCCTCTCTCCGGACGCGCGGGAGGAGCTTTGGGGAGCCTCGCGCGGTGTTCACGGGGCGGCTGTGTCTCGCGTGGATCGATGAGGGATCAATGGCTCGCGCTGACTAATAGCCAGAGAGCGCCTTTGATCTCGCGGCTGAGAGATCAAAACCTGCGCGAGAGGGAAGAGAAATAGGAAAAGAAACTGCGCCGGCGAGCTGACCTTTACACACACACTCACACATTTACGCAAAACACACGTAGCCTACGCACGCGCGCGCGGCTTTTAGGAATTTGACTGCAGGATATCCTACCAGCAAACAACCTAGGAGAGATGAATTAATGATGAAACTAAAGATGAATATGCGCATCAAACACTTAAAACTACAGTTAGTCTCTATCTCAAACAAAGATCCTCCTCACTCTTCTTCCTCGCGACACAAGTAGACACTTCGACTAGCACGTGCACGCGCATTCGCACACACCACTTTGCTTCAAGTTGTTGCTCTTGATTTTGACTTCCTCAGACAAGGTGACACGGTGAGAACAAGGAAACCATCTGTTGTTTCCATGGAGCAGATGAGTGTCCTGTGGGCTCAACTTCACGCCTATAGAGCAGGAAGAGGCGCGTTTGTGTGAAGAGTGGGCAAACCTTTTTTATGAAGAAAGAAAGAAAGAGAGAAAGCTGGTGGCTACAGTGCCTAAAAAGAAATGTGGTAAATTGTCTCATAAAGTGCTGAGTTTGAGTAGGTTGTGAAACCAGATGAGGCAACAACTGTGGGTCAGTTATAAACTTCTATCACTGCCTCTTATGTGAAATATGGTGGCAATAATGATAGGTGTGATGCCCATTAGCTTTAATATGCACCCTGCAGGAGTTCTATGCCAAACATGGTTGCATTTGTAATCCTTTAGGGGTTCTAGAGAAAACTTTTCTAGATGTCACCTTATTACAGTGGTACTTTTTAAAATTGTTTATTTGTTTCCAAAGCTTGCCATGGAAAATACCTGTATCTATCCAAAATCCAAGAAGTAAATTGAAAAGTGACATTACTTTACAACACAACAGGACAGTTAAACATTACAACCTTCATCAAGTACTACAGTTTTATCAAAGTTTGTTGAGAGATCGTACAATGAGATTGGCCAACCAAGGATCCATAATGTCACCACTACAAGATGAAATATTGAACTTTTCTTTATCAGTGAATGCAGCCAGTGGGTGTTCAGCATGAATCTGGTTCTGCCTGTTAAATAGAAAGTTTGCCCTCCTTGTTGTTAAGTGTTACTGTGTAATTCCCTCACAGATGCATGAATGTGGGGTCTCAGTATATAATTCAACAGGGTACTGTATAGTGCTGTTCTTACTGTAAAGTACCTTTAGATATCATTTTTACGCTGAATCACTTATAGGGTCCTGGAGATCCCAGGCCCCCCTTTTTCAAGAGGAATGACCTAATAACTTCTCCGTATATCTTGGTTATTAGTTGATTCAAAAGTTTGCCTTTGAACTGTACTTCTGTTTTGTTTCTCAGAGAGCATATATGTAAAATAAGATGTGTTTGCATGATGCATGCATCATATGTGTGAACTAAATTTGTGCTCCACCTTTCAGCAGATTAAGGGTTTGTGCTGTTGAAGCTGTACCACAAAAACAAACAAACAAAAAAAAAAAACACAAAGACTTACAACAAATAGGAGAACTATTATTGCTCTTCCCGGTCCACAACATCCATCCTTGCAAATATTGTCTTGTTTTCCTCCTCTACCTGAGGAAACACAGTTCCCTCTTCTCTCTCGTCCTCCTTGCGCTCTCTTTATCCTCTCATCCCCCGGTCATCCCCCCCCCCCCGGTCAGTGAGTTACTCTCTCTATCGCTCTCACTTCCCGAATTAACCACTCAAGAAGTCACCACCGACTCAATCAATAGCTCATACATAAACCCTGCTATAATCGCTGCCCCTGCCTGCCTGTCTGTCTGCCCCCTCCCCTCACCTCTCCTCCCCCCCTTGCCTCTCCTCTCCTCACCCTTTACCCCCTTCTTAGCCTTCAAATGGACTCACCTCTTCCTCTCCTCCTCCTCTACCCCACTGTTTGTCTGTTCGTTTTGTCCTTTCATAATTGTTTGACGCTTTCGCCTCTCAGACAAAAAACATCAAACCTCTGTCATATAAACACAAAGGAGGGACACCAAGGTGCCTTTCTTTGCAACTAAATTTCACATTTTATGTGAGAAGAAATATATTTTATTTTTAAGAGGAAAGTTGCAGAAAATGCACATTTGCTAGACATGGTCCTGTTTTGAACTCCAGTGGCAAATACCAAGAGTTGTAAAACTGAGAAGACTGGGCTGACAGCAATGAAAATGTCATAAAAAATAGGAGTATCACTATATCGAAGTACAGTGGAGTTTATAGCACAGGATTTGGAAGTTTTATGGATTCTCAAACATTTGCCATTTTGTCTTAATTTGACTAAGATTTTTAAAATGTGCAGTGATTAAACCATTTAAGACTAAAACTACATATCCGGCAACATTTAATATGCAAAAAAATCACAATTTTGATAACATCATTCTAGACAGGAATTTGTGCTTTAATGAACCATCAGAGAGTGTTTTTGCTTGCTTAAATTGATTGGTTATTGATTAAGATTATAAGATAAGTATACAATACAACATTTAGGACTTTAGAATAATTAGAAAGTGCTTATCTGGCAACAAAAAACTGTCATAAAATAAGAATAGAACACTTTTTAAGGAGCATATACCCTTCTAAGTGGACTTTTGAGATTTTGTGGGATCAGACAGTCTTCATGTGGGCTTGATTTGACTGACTACAGATTATGATTATAATAAATGCATAGATGAGAACATTTAGGAACTGAAGTAAGTATTAAAAGCACCAATCTGGCAACTCTGGATATGTCATAGAATTATCACTATTAAGTATCTTTTATCTTAACACATGGGATTTGAAGATTTATGAATGTAAAAGCCATCTATTTTCCATCTTAATTTGATGAGTTAGTGAATAAGATGATCAGATATGTACAGAATACAACACAGAACATGAAACTGAATATAAAGTGCTTATCTGGCAGCTATACATGCAATAAAATATTGCTTTTTTTAAGCACCATACAACACGGGATTGTTCGATATTTGAGGTTCTGTGAATTCTAGAGGTCTTAATTCCGGCTTCATTTGATAGGTTAGTTATTACGATTGCAAAATGTGCATTAATTACAACATTTAGGAGTTAGTGAATAAGATGATCAAATATGTATGGTTTACAACATCTAAGACTGGAAAGTGTATAGAAAATGCCATCTGGCAACTGTGAACAGGTCATGAAATAGAAATATCACTATTTTGAGGTATACAGCATATACCATGAGCTTTTGTGAATCCTAAAGAAGTCTTTCTTTCAGCTAAATTTTGTTAGTGAATAAGATGAAATATTGAAAGATTTACAGCCTTCATTTGAGTAAAACCTTCTTCTCTGACAACTATGAAAATGCCATAAGACAAAAAGACTGCTATTTTTATTAAGTATTTTGTAGGAATTCTTAAACATTCTTTTTTTTGGTTTAATTTGATTGTTAGTGATTCAGATAATGAAATATTTATAAAATACAACATTTAAGACCGTTATGCTTAAATAAAGTTCCACAGTCCATCAATCCTTATCAAGGCTGATTCAGTCATATCTAATCTGGACGTCTCGAGCAGAATACTCAGTCTAAAAGGCGACCTGATGCCACTTTAGTAGTATTTTTATCTCCTTGGCTTTCACTGTATTCCTTCAGGGACTTAATATTTGTGTAGCATCCCTCTAAAATTTATTGCAGGATCAGAGTAATTCTTTTAAGTGCGGGGGCACTATCGGCCCATGTTAGTGCGTCCAGCCAGAATGGGCCCAGGATTGCGTTATAGCAAAGACGAGGAGACATCAATATTGCATTATCTCATGTTTAACTGTGAGACACAGATAGTTGTTTTGGGGGCCTTAAAGATATTGTATTACCAAAGGAGATCCAGGCAGACATCCACACACAAACACACAAGGAGAGGGAGGAAAAAAGAGGAGAATAACACACAGAGAATTTTAAAATTATAAGGCCTCTACACACCCTCTGCTCGCATCCCTTCTCTGTATCTCTCTCTCTCTTCACTGGCTTCTTCTCTGCCTCTCTCTCCTCTCACCAAAGTCTTTGATTCGTCCGCACGGTTTGATCTGCGAGAGAGCGAGTTTTGTAAACACATTTTTCACGATCATATAGCCACGGGCAAGGGGAGCGTGAGGCGCGGAGGAAGAAGAAGGAGAGGGAGAGAGACTCAGAGAGAGAAAGACTGTGTGTGTTAGTGTGTGTGTGTGAGGGACGTTTAATGAGCGTGCAAGATGGAAAGACAGACTGACAGAGAATGCAAGGATGGAGGCTCACATATGACTCGCTGCTATAGCCTACTGCACAGAGCAACAAAGACACACATACAAACTCCACACACACAGAGGGAGTCCAGACGGATGGTTTTGGCACAAGCAAAGCATCACAGGGGTTGACGAAATGTGAAGCAACAAGGAGAAAAGGCAAGTTATTCAGTTTTCCTCATCATGCAGAGGAGGGTGACACTCCAACACTGCATTTCCCTTTATGACACTTCCTGACTGGTGCACCCAGAGAGTCAGAGACACACATATACAAGGAGAGAGAGAGAGAGACAGAGAGAGAGAGAGAGAGAGAGAGTGATGCATCTCGTTTGGGATGATGAACACAGAAAACAGAGAGAAACTATGTGTGAAAAACAGATTATAGAGTGAGCCAATAAAACGCAGAGCACAGACGGTAAACACACCGTGCTGTAAAGCTGAACTAATAAAAGTGCGAGGCTCTCATTCCTTACATTTATTTTTTTTCCTCCCTCACTCTGTTCAAACACTTTCTTTTTTTCTCGTCTACCAGCTGCTAATTCGGTTAGCTTCGATCGGCTCCGGTAATGGCGCTAACCCGTTTCTATACACCGACTCGTCTCCACGGGACGCTGCGGGGAGGAGGCGACTCAGGCTCGGTGTGAGCAACAGACAGACATCGGCGAAGGAAATTAGTCGAACCGGGAGGAGGAGGAGGAGGAAGAAGAAGTTGTAACTTCAGCAAGATTCTCCCTTAAATTTACTTACTTCCTAGGAAGGCTATTGGGCCTACAGGATATATATTACCAGGATATATATTTGTATTATTTCACAAGAAGTTAAAAACTAGTGTTATAGCATCACAACCAAATCTAGGAGAAAATTTAGAGCTACTTTTTGGGGGGCAGTAACCGCCAAAAAAATAATTCAAGGCGGTTGTTACTCGATATTCTACTGCATATCCCTTCAAAATAAAGCAAGCAGCTTGAAACAATTAACGTGCCAGTCAGCTAATTGAATCATATAGCTGAAAATGCGCAAAATGTGATTACACCACAGCCTATCCTTTCAAAAATAAAACTTACGGGTTAAATTAACTGGGCAACATAAGCAGGTGGAACCATACTGCTAATATTTCATGACATAAGCTAGATGCAAATTGTTGGCTTTAAAATTATAAGTCCTATAGCATCACACATAAACACAGCAAAGTTGTGATATATTGATTTTGGGTGAAATAAATGTATAACAATTATTCCAGACGGGGTTCGCTCGTTTTTATCCCTTCAAAGTAAAACATGCAGATTTAATTGGTGCATGACAAGAAGTCGTCCATTGTGGATTATTATGCTAACATTCATTCGAAAATTATTAGCCTAAATTTTACATCGTTTTACTATCTCACACAAAGCTTGGGGAATATTTAAAGTTACTTTATGAGAGAAATTAACAGCAAAAACAATTAGCTTAACTCTAGACGGGTTTTATTCGATATTAGCCCATAGCATTTCCCTTCAAAATAAAACATGCAAATTCAATTATGCCTCAATAACACTCGTGAAATTTAAGTAAATGGAATCCTAATATTAAAACCATACAGGAATCATTCTCTAGTGATATTGATAGTTATTTAAATATGAATATAATGCATTTTGCATACGTCCACGGACATATCTTGATGATGAACTGGCTCTTTGGTCTTGACGCAGAGAAGCGCAGGCTGGGGTTAGAAACAGGCCATCACATTTAAAGTGCTTTTCCACTCCGAGATTTGTTTGTTTTCCTAAAAGACGGGGAAACACTCCTCAACAATTCTGCACAAATCCCTGGCGTCGGTCGTTAAAGAATGATTTTCTTTTCATTTTTCCTTTCCTTCCATTCTTTTTTTTTAAGTTAGCCTGCTGCTTTTTAGAAAGAAGAATAGCTGCAAGCAGTAAAGTCGGTTGTCAGATTGTGTGTGTGGTGCGTGTGTGTGCATATATATATATAAATATATATAGTGCAGTGCAGTGTAGTGTAGCAGTTTCCTCTTCCTCTCTCTCTTTCTTCTCTCAGTCTTTTTCTGTCCGGGGAATTGTTCTCAACGTCCACAAACACATTGCAAATACCCGGCGGCCCAGCTGCATCGATTTCTAATTAGACGCCAGGATAATCGTTGGAGAGAGATGAAAAAAAGGGAGAGAGTGATAGCGAGAGCGAGTAAATAAATATATAAACGAATTAGAGGCCAGATTAATTGAATGAATATGAGCATTAAAAAAGAAACAAAGGTGATCTTGGCGGATAAACGTTACGTGGACTGAACTGGAAATGAGGCTTTTGTACACACAGGGAGGAACAAGTCGGAGGGTGGGGATTTTATTTTGAAAGGCGATTATGATTGGGGAAATAATGGCCTATTTGTTAGATTTTTGTTCTGCAATGTAACTGAGAAATGCATATCATCTAAAATGTAAAAATGACAGACTTCAGGGGTTTAAGACAAAACTGTTTTTTCAATCATTATATACCCTTATTGAGTCTCTTATCTGTATTTCTTCTGTATGTCTTTTAGGTCTAATGCTCTATGGCGTTGCGAATTAGAAGAAGCTATGTTAATTAAATGTTGAATAAATCAACAAAACAGCCTAAATAAGATCAGCTTCGATAATGACACTGTTTAAGTTCTCTCAGGCACAAGGGACTTATCCTCTTAGGGAATCTTCTCCAGAAAGTTGACCAAAACTTATTTGAAACATCATCATATTTAACTAGAAAGGAAGAAATAGATGCCTAAGCTGACCCTCGAAATAATCCATGTTTAATTTGATAGAGCTAAAAACCCTTCGCATCAGCAGGCTGCTATGCGTAAAACTGTAGCCAGTGACAGCCTTCAACCTTGAACTAAAGCCACAGCTGGATTACCCAACTTCTCCTCAGTTCAGTCAAATGCCCCCTCCTCCTCCTCCTTGTCTTCCACCCTCCCTCCTTCTGTCTCCTGACAGAGTGTGACAGCAGGGTTAGCCGGGGAGCTCAGGTAGCTCGTTTACTTTAATTAACGTTTCATCATCCTCGGAGCGGGACCGCGCGCCACATATAGGCCTGCTGCACTCTTTTCATGCTGCTCCGTCTCTCATCCCTGTTCTCCATCCATTCATCATCACCCTTCTCCTTTCTTTCTTTCCCTCTCCCCTCCCCACCTTCGGGCTCACCTCTCATCTTTTTCTTCAACAACTCACCCTCCTCCTCCTCCTGGCTCGTGCTCTCTGTCTCGTGTCCACTCAGGCATATACAGGATAATAATTCAAACACTTTCCTTCCTCCTCCTATGCCTCTTTTTTCCAACTTCTTCCCCGCCCCTTTTCTTTCACCTCCTTTGCCCAGCCTTTTTTTCCAATAACGTTTTTATTATCCACATAATTACAGGCTTGTTTAACCCACTGATCCAGAGGGAGAAATGTTTTTATAGAGCAGGAATAAGCCCTTAAATATAGTCAAAGTAACCCTAAGTGTACACAGCTATTGATCAATGTGTTGTGATTATTAATCGGGCATATTATAAGTTTACACTTTGGGAGAAAGGGAAGAAAAGGGCATAAGAGAGGAGGAGGGTTATTGATTGAATTGACTGCCTCTGATCATATAATGGAAAATAAACCATCACTAACGGCGATCATAATCACGATAAAATCAATGTTTGGTGATGTCTGCGGTCGCTTTTAATGCTTTTCTGTCTGTTTGAAGTAATGCTTTATAAGTAAAGGTCACAAATGTTCTATAAAGTCAAACTTTGAGCGTTTTCTTGTGTAGAGGGAGAAAAGGGGGGACAAGTGGGCAGAAGCAGATAAAGAAACCCCAAATACGTCTAAACGAATGGGCTAAAACATCCGCAATTTACTTCGCGAAAAGTACATTTTAATGAGGAACGTCGTCCTTAAAATTCACAAAACATCTTCCCATGAGATAAGACAAAGAAGCGATTATGAAGTTTTCATTTTTCAGCGTAAAAAAAAAAAAAAATCCATGTTTCTCTTCATTTAACTCCAGAGGAAGAGGAGAGGAGGAACAAGTGGTTGACAGCAGCAGATAAGCTAATGAATCCACTGATGGGTCGTCGTGAACGAGCTGGCATAAAAAGCTGACTTTTATGTGTGATGGATAAGATCCGGATCCGTTTGAGAGCCGTTTGCTTTTTAATTGTACGTGTATGCATTTGATGGGGGGGGGGTAAACAATTACATGTTTTAATTAGTTGGAAAAATGAAGCAAAACACCAGCGCAAATATCAATGTTAACCTATATCATGACATAGCTCAAGTTGGCTGGTAAAATGAAGCCAAAATTGTAACAAATAAAGAGACATTTGGGAGCCTAAAGAGTCGGCTGTTCTTGCTGAGCTGAGCCAAATGATTCAGATCAACAAAAAGAACTGTAATTCCCATCACTAAATGAAACCCAATATCTAGCTGTAGCTAAATAAGCTAAAACATCTGCACCTCATTTTTTGTTAATATTTTAAGATGGAATGCTATCCTTTAAATTAACAAAACATTCTTGCATGAGATAATGTAAGAAGTAATTTACAAGTTTTAAAAAAATCTGTATTTTTCCTAATGTAACATCCGAGCTGATGGCGAAAAAAAGTCGACGAGTAGTCACAATATCTGGGGGAAGTGGCTTTTTGTAATGTGACAGTTCATAAGAAAGTGAAATAGTGATGGGAACTCCAGCTCTTTTTCGTGATCTGGATCATTTGGCTCAGCAAGAAGAGCCATATTGTGGTAAGTTGAATTTAATCAGAATTTTTAAGTGTAGGAAAGTGTGCACAGTATAGTTAAACTGGAAAAAAGCCAAGTTAACCTAACATAGAGATATAAGCAAAACTAAGTAGATAGAACTTAAAATGGTTAGATACCTGATACTTAACAGGTGGTGGTTTTTAGTGAGTACAACTTAAAAATGTCTTCGTAATCAGTTTCATCTAATATTTTGCATTCTCATAACTCATTGATGATTACAGTGTAAATTATACACTTTGGTTTAAGTCAAGAGCTTTGCACTCAGAGTCAGTTTTTTCACAATCATTTCAGGTGTAATTTTAGTGATTCTGAGATGTACTGTACTCTTACTGCATAAACGTGCATTAAATTTCCCCTACTTGCCCATAAAAAAAGGAAAGTTTAAAATAAGTCAATAAAAACTTAAGTTAAAACTTGAGACAATCAAAAACCAATAGCAGTGAATCCCTTCAGAATCGATTCAGAGCCGGAGTTTGATAAAGCGGTGGAAATGGCAGATGTTGTATATGAAAGAAAAATTTAATGAGAGAAAACAAGTAAATGCAGTTAGACTCATATGTAGTCCTGGCGAGACTTGAACATGGTGTGGGACTCAGTGTGAAGCATTTTGCTAGTTGAAACAGTCTTAAACACTTACAGTGGTAACTGGATTTGGAGCCTTGTGGGGTTAAGAACTTGATGAAATCCGCCGTGCCCACTGGGACCGCAGAGGTGAGCACTCACATACAAAGTGCCATTGATAAAGAGAGAAGAGGAAGCCTCATCATCACAAACCCAACAGCCCAAAGGAAAAAAACCCTCTCCTAACCAGAATGCAGTGCAGCTGGCACCATCTGGGACACTGAGGGAGTTGAGATTGATATTGCACAGAATTAATTTTGCTTTTCAGTCATCTTAACTGGAGCTATTTGGTTTTGATCGGGGATCATTCTCCCACATTTTGTGTAATCAATACTGTGTGACAGGACATGTGGGAGAGTTTCAGCTTTGTTGAACTCCAAACGGGCTAAATGTTGACCTTTAAAGGGGCAGAGCAGCCAGTGAATGCTGCAGCCCAAAGGTGCCATCAATAATAGAGGGAAAACTACAAGCGAGCCTGCTTAGTCTATATTGATGATAAACTATGTCAGAGCAACTACACATAGGCCTTTATAACCCTTCAAATAAAACAAAATAATCATGTGGACAAAATACAGATTAATAGGACTTAAAGGTATAGTACGTAGGATTTTTGCACTTATATGTTTGCATCAATTGAAAATTACCTCTTTTATGTATGAATTTTAATCAAGTACTTACATGACCTCAAATATTTCTAACGGATTTAAAGCATGAAAAATCCTTAGTTTCTTTACAGGTTTATCATTGCTGTGCAATTTAAGGAAGCAGGAACCCCTATGGGAAGCTTTTGTTCTGTTGCTGTATCTCATTCATGTCTTGTGCTGCTTACTCTTGATGAACTGTGATTATTCTCTGCCATTGACTTCAAATCCTATAAGAGCCTCCTATATGGAACTCAATCCCCTGACCCCATAACATTGTGGCCATTCTAGACATTTACCAGTCAAGTAGAGACCAGATGGATTGCACAGCTCTGCCCTTCGCTGCAGTTTACTTCTTGTTTTACATTGAGGATTCTGTGAAAAATGGCACTCAATTAAAGGGTATTTATCAAGCAGTACACCAACATTTTGATTTCATAGATACATTTCCTATAATAAGAGAGAAAAGCTGTTAAAAATGACCTTTCTGGTTGATGCTGCAAACTACTAGTTAAGCATTCTAGGATCACTCACAGCATTACCCAAGAGGGCCATTTTTAGCAGCTTTTCTCCCCCATTATGTGATGTTCATCCATCAAACAAAAATATTTGTTTACTATTTAGCATAGTGCATTTTTCATTGAACACAGTCCTCAATGGGTGTGGGCAAAGCTGAGCAGTGCATCTCTACTTGGTGGGGGTTGTGATTAACATACAGTGTGCTTAATAAAACACAAAATAAGTGAAACTATCAAGGTCAACGGTCCAGATTTCTATGGCAGCCAAATTTGCAAGGCAACCACTATATACAATACTGAGCATACGTTTTAGGCATGTAGGGCACTAAGGATTCTCCACAGGGGCCCAATGTGCCACAACCCAGGGTGGAAGATGAGGGGGGCAGAGTCAAACTCTACACGTGTCAACACGTGTGCTGCTTGGCAGCCAAGGTCAAGCTCAATGGCATCTCTTTTGACCTGGCCTGGTGATACACCCGGAGACTGCTAGTGGTTTTCGAGCCCTTGGGACACCCACAGCACGACCAGGGGTTCGTGGCAACTTCCTGCCCGGACGGTAGCATAGGCCATGCTTTCTCGCCACATCTGTCCCTTACTCCTAAAGGTGTGGACTTTGTTATTTTTTTAACAGCAGATTATTTTCCCATGCCCCCAGTAAAATGCAATTAAATCCAAAGCACAGCCTTCCTGATCGATGGTGCCCAAACATGCCTGAAAGTTCTGCAAATGTTCAATTTTACCTTGCTAAGGTGCCATACCAGATATAGTCACAACTATTTCACAGATTTTATATTTCCTAGAAGCAGGTCAGACCTTATTATGATGTATATATGTACAGGTTTAAATATGTTTACAGTTTTGGAGGTTATTATAATAACCTGTATATAAACAGGTTATTACCACAGGCAGCATTTTTACTTTTACATGGCTGGCTTTGCCATAGTGTATATCAAGTTTGGAATTTTTTTTCTTCTCTTGTGTAAGAAACGGATCCTACCATGTCAAAATGTGTGTTAGTGAATCTACTTTAAAATGTAGGTGCTCTTCATCAGCTGCTTTCACATTCTTTCAATGAGTTTTGTAAAAAACGTCAGTAATTTCTTTGTAATCTTTCATATGGACCAACACCTGGCACGACTTCATCTGAAGATAACATACTTAGATGCATTCATGTTAGTATTGAGAGCAGAAGATTTGTTTTGCCTTTGTAAAATCAGCCTGCACAGTGTAAGCATTGTGTTGGTCTGAAGCAATGAATGTCTCACAATGAGGAGGAGCTAGGCCATTATTGCAGCCAATACTGACTTAATGAACACATGTTTGCTTTTATATTAACAAACTGAGAAAACATATGACGGACAGCTGCCTACAAAATAAATAACAGAGCAAAATCTCACAGAAATCCAGTGTACTGAAGTCAAACCTACGCAAAAATGATTTCTCGAGGGTTGCTGTGTTTGATATCAGAACATATAAATCTCACGGCTCATCAGAAGCTTTTGGTTTATTATGATGCTTCTACCTACAACACTGTAGGATGCAGTAGAGTACAAAAGTTATTACTCATGCAAAGACCTGGGAGACTTGATGTCGAAATCTCTGCTTTTTGATTTGTCCATCAGTGGGATGAGCCGGGGACAATCTCGCACTTTAATGGTGATGTTGAGGGTGCAGAGAGAAACCACAGATAACACTTTTCAAGTGAAACCTCCTGTTACATCATTTGTCTTTTACTACTTTTCCCCCTTTTTCTTTTTATACCAACATAGCTGAATATTTGAAGATTCATTCATTTAACCAAATGTCATTCAAAAACCTGCGTACGAAACAAGAATCTTTCCATTTAAGCTGCATGGGGGCAAAATGTCTAGTTTTGCATGGATGTGCCTGTTTTCTCCAAATAGATCATGACTCACAATCTTGGTACAAATATAAAATCATTAATACTTTTAATGCAATTCTGTGAATAACTCATGTACTCATGATTGGTTAATGTAAAGGAATCCTTTAACTGTTAATGTTTGCTGCACATTTAATTTATAGAATCATGGGATTTGCAATATCTGGAAGATCTGAATGTCTATGGCAAATGTTAGCCTGTGTGCCATTTAAAAGTTTATTTAGTAATGGTATTTGCCTTGAATCAGAGACCAGTCAACTGTAAACGAAATATGACAAATCAGACTTGAATATATAAATGAATATTTAGGGTTATATCAAGTTTAAACACACTGTTTGTCTAGTTGCATGTGATCACATATATCTCTTTGAAAGGACTATAGAAACAATTCTGTAATATGCAAAAAGAATAAAGCAGATGCAGTTAATTGAATCAATCCTAGTCAGAAGAAAAATAAATTACAAGACTGACAAAAAGTAGAATTTCAGCAGCTTTTTGAGGTTAATTTTAGAAATTAGACTACACTGACTAGTCTGCTACCAAGCCATGAATATCCGGCCACTAGTAGAATGCTGTAGTATTTTTCCTGTCATTCATACCATTTAAAATATGGATATCACTAACATCAGGCCAAAACCTTGTATCACCAAAATCATTACCTTTCAGAGAATTACTTATTTTTCAAATTAATGTAAAACTGAATGGTCATAGTCAGCATCTTTTATACTGAAACTGGCAAAAATCCACTGACAGATGTAAAGGGTGACCTATAGCACCGATTTGTGAAAAATAAATAAATAAAATAAAATGAAATACGAGGTTATGGCCTGACGCCAGCAACATTTATAATTAGAAAATACAGTAACAAAACCTACTGTCCAAAGAAATGAGTAAAAAAAGAAAGCTACAAATTGATTAAAACAAAATCACTACACAGGGCTGCTACACACTGCTTAAACTCAGAGACTTTTAAGGCTCAAACATAGAAGAAATGATGTTTTTTCAACGGCAGGTACTTTACAGATTTCATTTAGCCAAAACAGCTTTGATTCCCAGTGACCCAAGTTTAAAAACTTATTGGTATATCTTCCAGCTCACCTCAAAAGTAGGGATGCACAACATTACCAACATGATATCCGTATTGGAAGATGTTATATATCAGCACTAATGCATATTTCTGCAGATATTTACAACCAATATATTGGGTACACAAACCTGCCTTTAAATATAAGCCATATGAACAAATAAGTTAGTGGAATTTAGGCTGGACCAACAGACCGACGTCCTCTGAAGTCTTATCTCCATTCATCATCCTTCCTTACACTTTAAAGTCTGTTTTAAGGAATGAAATATGTCATGTGTGTTCATCCTCAAACTTTAAATTATATGTTTTAAGAACTTAAGCTTAAGTTCTGAACTACATTTGAATATCCGTATTGATACTGGTATCAGCTAAAGTTAATTTGTAAATAACGGCATATTGGATATTGGCAAAATCCTATATTGTGCATCCTGACTAATTAGGGCTGTCAACATTGATACATCAACTGCAATAAATTATGTCAAAAATAAGTGCAACAAAAACATATGTATATTTATTGTGCACTTTATTGTCCCTTTCAGCACATGTTGGGTAAGTGATGTAAAACAACTACAACACTGCTTCTTAATGTCTCATTTCAGTAAGAATAAAAAAAACACAGACAGCTCAGCGGAAAAGTCAAAAGCCATCTGTTGTCTAACCAAATAAAGAGTGCTCCTTTATTTCCTTCTTAACCATAATAAGTTCATTTTACATGGTTGAGTTCATGTCTATATCTTTGATCTACCTAAAGTTCCTTTTTGCCTTTCAAAATAAAATCAGGAAGGTTAATGAATCTTGATTAACCAAACAAATTTTAAGCCTAATTGCAAATTAATCTGCAAATTCACTCCCACTGTCCCAAAGATGTTACAGCCACCTCTCAAAGTGTGGAATTTCTCTTCAGTCTTTAACTGCATGTGAAATTATTAAAATTTATTAATTACTTTTCATATAGCTAATTACTTTTCCCTCTCCTGCTGAGCTGCTGTAATAACCAAATTTCCCCCAATGGGGATCAATAAAGTTTTATCTTATCTAAACAAACATTTAATCATTTGACAGCCTGACGCATAATCGATGTTGCCACAGTTGATCTTTCTCAGTGTTTTCTATCTCTATGCCAAATGTTAATCTCCATATTTTTTTTTACCATTTTTTCATTCAGTTTGTGAATGCATATGCAATACCTAAAAAAAGTCACATAAACAAATGATTCCTAAAAGAAGAAATAATCATATCTCAACTTGATCGAGATGTGTTCCAGTCAAAGTGCCATCTAAATTCTACATTTATAACCTTAAATTTGAAGCCAAGGAGGAGACAAGAATATGGCATATGTTGTATTGTAGATCATAATATTGTCTTAAAAAAAAAAAACATGTATTTTGAGAGTTCTATACTGCCTACTGAGGCTTGGATACTTCTTTGATACCATGTGCTTCAGAAGGACACAATCTCCATTATTTTAATGACTGAGTATCAGAATACAAAAAAATACACATTTTTTATTAGATGGGTGTGTTGGAGAGGAATGAGTCCATCAAACATTGTGATCAAATCAATGCACACCCTCTAAATTGCAAAAAACATTTCCCATGTTTTAAGTTATTTAGACAATGTAAAGAAGTTTGGTAACAATTTTTAAGAAATCAGCCAATAATGGGTGTCTAAGGCTTCTATTTCTGATGCTGTGGTATCAAACTTGTATCAGCACAGTTTGATTTTTCATTAGCATCATATCAAAGTTTAGAACCGTGTCATCATGACAACCGTACTGGTGTTGAAAAGGTTATGTGGAGGTTAGAAAATTGAGCGTAGATCAACACAAACTTCAGAGGCTTGATAAATATCTAAATCTCCACAAAACTGCAGCTTAGATTTCAGCTAGCATCCCATCATAATGACTCCCCTCCATCCATGTATATATGCATTCTGCTGTTCTCTACCCTGTAAGGAAAGTGCTTTTTATTGTGCCTTCTGTTACCACTGTTTCCATATTTACTATGAAATCTAATATCTATTTGTCTCTACTCAATACTGCTCTGTCTCTTCCCATTACACACACCTCTTTGACTGAAGCACTGAAGTCATATAACCATGTACATGTACACACACACCAAGAAATTCAATCTCTCCATCTTTCTATCTGTGTTTCCCTCTCTCAGTCTTTCTCACACACACAAAAATGTACTCTCACACGTCTGCCCCGGCCCCCGTCGGCCCTCTCGCCTGTGTGTGCGTGTCAAATCAAATCTCCACCTCAGCGCGTAGTACACCTGCTGTGCCGGCGTATAATGCGCTGCATACAGTGAGTGCACGATGACGGATTACTGAATTAGACCAATAATGACAAGTGACACTTCTGTTACCGCTCCCTGAGCCACTGCAGAGAGCCAGAGAGAGGAGGTGTAAATAAAGAACAGAGACAGCCACAGAGAGAGAGAGAACAGAGACAGAGGAAGTCATGGAGATGGATCAGGGATTTTCAGCTTGTTCTGTGAAAATAAATAAGTTCTGTTTCATCCGAATGGAACTTCTTTGTCTGTTATCTTTCTTTCCCCTCTCTCTCTTGTCATGGAGTCATGATCGCAGCGTAAAATAGGTTCATATCACAATGACAATATCTTTCTCACACAGTGTAATACCAAACATATTGTTTCTTTCTCTCAATAGTGAGCTCCCACCTGGACTCGACTTAGCTCAGACCCTTCATGGGGGCAAGGCATTAGAAAAATCTTGCCAGAGAATTTAAGGCAACTTTGCACCAAACTTGCATGTTTGGCATGGAGCAGTCTCTTCAAAAGTTTTTGACATGTTTTCCTGATGAATAAACATGAAATGTAGAGCAGGCTAATTTGTGAGTGTCCACCAGTGGTAGACCTGTGCAGTGTATCTGCAGGATGTCTCGGCCCCCCATGGACCCGGGGTCTCCGCAGGCCTGTGCTCAGGATACTAAACCATGCCAAATGAGGAAGAGGAGGTGCAATCCTCTGTGGGACCACATGAATAAATCAGCGTACCACCCGGTGCTTCTGTAGAGGGGGCAAACACTGACTGGAGGAGTTGGAGAGAAGAGCACAAACACATGCATTCATTCATACATGCAGAAGAGATGCTATGTAGGTGTGAAACATCAAGATCTGTCTGCTTGTTTTGGAGGGTTAGAGGCAGACTGTTTGACACAAACATCAATGAGAATATTTGTGTAAGCGCCCCGTCTGTGATGTCAATTTCACTGGGAGGCTCATCATCCTGCCTGCATCGTATCATGATGGAGAGTCAAGACATTGTGCCACTGTCGTGCTAACATACAAAGGCAAAAGTCACTTCCAAACCCTCAGTACATCTGCACCACCTTGATGGAGAAAACAGACACAAAGATGAACAAGTGAGCGCTTAACTGGGGGGGAACACACACCAACAGAGGCAGGGGAAGAACAATTGGAGTGAGGGAGCAATAGGGGGAGCACCGAGGAAGGAAGACAGAAAGAAATATTGACAAAGCCTAGATATACACATAAGTCACCCGACACGACCCGCCTGCTCCCCTGTATTTTATAGAGCTGCTCTGCGCTGGCGGAACACCATGACAGGTCAGTTCCTTCAACGGAAAATATGGTCCCTCTCTGCGCTCCCGCCTCTCGCTCCGCTATCACTCCTGTTTTCTGTCTATCCCACCTGATATCATTCTGTCACCTCCACCGGGCCGCACTCTTTTTTCCCCCATCATATCCCTATTTCTTTCCCTCCCTGCGCTTTTTATTGGTGCTCTACATTCCAGCCGTCATGTTTCACTCCTCTGTTTCTATCCATCTTCATGTCGCTCTCTTAATCCGCTCTCATTTGCTCTCCTTGGCCCCTCATCCCTCCCCCGTTTCTCTTCCTGTTCTCTTTCCGTGTGCTGTCCCATTTCCACCTACTCCTCTCGCGTTTCCCTCATTCTTCCTGATTCATTTCCCTTCTGCTATCCTTTCCATTCATCCCTCTTCCTCTCTATTTGTGCTACCTACAACGCAATCCCTTACTCTACCCCAGGCTTTCCTGTCTCTATCCTACTCTTTTCCAGCTATACTTCCTATGACCTCCATGTTTGTCAGTTTATCTGTCAGTCTGTCTCTATATCAACAGTTGACACTTTATCCATCCACTTCTTTAAGCTAGGCCTTCTCACTTTTGTTCTTTTCTCTCCTCCTGTGGCTGTTTTCTTTTTCTTTTATTGAAATACACACAAGTATTCACCACATTTTCCCAAATTTTATACTGTTCTCTTACCCTCTGTTTCCCCTTAAACTTGATAAACACTTTGATTCCATAAGATTCCATGTCCATCATCAGGCAGATCTGTCTTGCATAGCTCCAGTCTGAAACTATTGTTCCAGATCTAAGAACGAACCTGACTAATCAGCCTCTTGAGGAGAATGAGGCAGAAGCTACAGGCAGGGTTTAGTTGTACTGCAAGCTGGTGAACTAGAAGAGCAGATGGATTGGCCAGATACCATGTCTGTCATCAGGTAGATCTGTCTTTCTAGGCTCCAATCTGAAACGACTGTGCCATATCTGAGAATCCACCTGGCCAATCAGTGTCATTTGAGGAGAATGTGACAGAAACTACAGGTGGAGTTTAGTCGTATAGCAAGCCAGTAGCAATGGCTACCACCGCTGTAGTGATAAGCTCAGATGTAGCAGTAGAATAGGAGCAGTTCCATCACAACTGGACGGTATTTCTTTATTAAAAGAAAAGCAAAGAACCACACTGAAACTCTTCTTGGTGGGAAAGATGTTCTTGCTCTTCTCCCGACCAGCTTCGGCATGAGTTTGATCCACCAACAAGCTCCATTGTTCATAAACTACAACATTGTCTGCCTGCCAGCTGTGCAGGCGTTCAACATCATTTTGTCTTGTCGCTCTGACTGGCCAATAATAAATGTGACAGACAGTACCAGTCCAGTCACCCTCTTGGAATTTTTTTGCCCTCCCTAAACGCTTTGTATTAAAAGTTTCCCAGATGGATGTGAATATATCCATGCAATGAATAAATGAAACAGTCTGGAGTGTCAGGCTAGCTTTCCTTCTTCTCACCCCCTATCCTTCCATCTTTACTTTTTCATTCCTCTCTTTTGTCTCTCTTTGCCTCCTTTCTCCTCTTTCCCTCTGCATTCCAGCCTGCCCTCCCTTTCTCATCCGCAGCCTGAGCACAGAGCCCCATGTGTCGGAATCAATTAGGGCTGAGAGCCGTCGTGGCCGCTCTTTCACGGAGGTAAATATTAAACTGCACCAAGCACCGAGGAGGAAGAGAGAGAGAGAGAGAGGAGGGGAGAGAGGGAGCCCTCCGTCCCTAATCCACCGCATCGATCAGGCGGGGATGAGGGTAATATATTATTTTGACAAGATACGATTCTCCGACGCGCACCGCTATCCCCGGCGATCGATTTCTTTTTTCTCTCCTTTTTTCTTTCCTTTTCTCCCCCTCAGCGAGTGGGACAGAGTTTGTGTGTTACCGTGTGTGCGTGTCTGACATAGGTTAGGTGTGTGTGCATTTGTGTGTTGTCTTGGCGTGTGCATGTGCACTGGAGTGTGGATGGGTGACAATAGGAACAGCATTAGGAAATGTGGGGAAGAGATGAGGATGGTGCTGCTAGTAGGTCTGCGCTTTTACAAACAAGCTCCTGTCTAAACAGCTAAATCAAGCACTCGTCCAAAGATGGATCATTGAGAGGAGGATCATATTTTGCGCCTATATTCTGAGGTGTATGCACAGTGCACTGCTCAAGGCAGGATGTCAGGGTTACAGTTAGTCAAATAGGCAGAGCTGACCTATTGTAAAGTTGAATGTCCTCCCCCGCACGGTCCCCTCTGCTCCTTGTGACTCCCCTCTGTATCACTTTGTAAACTGTGTCTAAATGCTAAATTCCCAGATCAATTTTTTTTATTCAACCCCCCCCATCAACATGCTCCTGCTGCCCCCGGCCTCTGTCCTCCTCACGCAGCTTCATGTCTAACTGTCCTCCAGTGATAGAGGGTGTCCTACCAGGCTTATGTGTGCATGAGTGTCAGTAGGCAGCAGCTGACATGTTTGACTTCACCTCCAAGGAGAAAATTCTACAAGAGACAAAGTTTTCTAAGTGCTGGGTTTGCAGTGCTGAACTCGGTAGTTTGGTCTCAAGACTACCAGGTTGATTCGGTGTGTTTTAGGGTTGAATCTTCGAATCCATGGTGCCAGACTTTCTGAGGATCAACAGCAAGTTCTATGAGGGTTCAGTGTCACAGCTACCTTCAACCCCTCAATAAAATCAAAAGCTGTTATTTCATGTTATATGTGCCAATAAAGGGATTAAGATATAGTAGAATATGAAACAATATGTAATAATATACAATGATGAATATAACATGATATAATCCAAAATAACATAGGAGAACACAGTATGAAAGTCATTATTAAGAAAAATGACAACATGATACGATATACTCGGTACGGTATGATATGCTACAATGCAAGCAGTATGGTACAATAAGATACGATACGACAGGAGTTCTCAAACTTTTCAGCCCACAACCCCGAAAAATAAAGGTGCCAGAGGCTGTGGACCTGGGTTGAACATGGTCATGCATGATCAAGAATAGTTGTGTCTTTCTTTTACATTTACCTAATTCTATGCACACATTTTATTAAAATTGGTAAAACATACCATTTTAAATCATTTAAAAATATTCTTTGTTTTTTTGGAGGCATCTGGTGACCCCCTTTCAGTGTCTTGTGACCCCCTAGGGGGCCCCAAACCCCAGGTTGAGAACCACTGCCATATGGTACGGTATGAAAGGATATAATACGGTACAGTATGAGAAACAAGTGACAAAGTAGATAGCAATACGCCATTGATGTGTCCAGCCAAAGCCAAAGAAAAAGATCTATGAAGTGTTTGAGATTGTGGGCAACTGTAGTTCAATAAATGCCAGCATCACTTTTCTTCCCCAAGTCTTCAACTCTTGTTGTTGTTTTCATACTGCAATAAATACCATACCGGGGACTTGTTACTGAGGTATTATCCTACTGTGACATTTTAATAAATTACATCCCAGCCACGTGTCTTCTAATGATGCATTCCTTTCTAATGATTTTCAGTACTGAAAACTACAAATGTTTTTTCAGTGTTTCTTTCGTAAGAAAAGTCCTAAAATCCCAAGCAGGTGTCCAGAGTTAGCTCACAAATTTTGATAATCACAGAAAAATAGTTCCTAATACTGGGGGTCTTGGCTTGACTTGACTTCTTGTTATTATTTTTGTTTACTGTGGTATCCAAACAGATATAAATCAATAAATCATTTTAGATTTTTCTGCTATCATATCAAAGTGTATATTTTTCTGGTAGCAGGCTGCAGACAGTCCAGTGACTGTGTATGAAAACTTGTCTTCTATGTGAGCAGCGCAGATTCGAATCTGACCTTTAGCTTCTTTCCCACATATCATCCCACACCCTCCCCTCCTGATCTCCTTCATTATTCACTAACTTCTCCTTTCCTACTACAGGCAACAATCCCCCAAAAAACATATTTAAAAAAATGTCTGGTCTATGACACTGTAGCTTTGAGTACTTGATATTCGATATGATTGTCCAACCCTATCATAAAAAAGGGTTATTTAAAAGATTCGGGATATGCTCAATTGCACTTTTACAATGAAGACTAAGTACCTAAAAATTGTTGCTCTCTGTGATACCTGTGTTTAACAAAGCAGCAGTTCGAAAAACTGATTAGGATACATAAAACCCTCACAGTTGCTGGCGTTGCTCCGTTGCACCTTGCACCTCCAAAATGCCCTATTTGCAGAGAGGTACCTGGATGCAGACCTCTACGGCGGGGTGTTTTGGGCTCATCTGTTGCAGACCTCTACAATTGGCGCAACCTCGACCGTGGGGCGGGAAGTGACGTACTAACCTTTGTTGGGTTTTTCCTTAGTTTGTGGTGGGTTAAACTTAAATTTATCCCTCTCAGTGCATTTTCAATTTTCATTCATAAAATTCTGCTGTTGTGAAATACATACAGCCACTGCTATACTACTGCAAGCCGAGGTCACCTCAATATAGAGGTCTGCAAAAGATGAGGCCAAAATATCCTACCATAGAGGTCTGCAGCAAGATCCTCTTGTGATTTTGCAGTGAATTCAAAAAGCATTACATTTTTCAACTAAAGGGTGACCAATAGCACTGATTTATGGAAAAAAGTTAAACCATGAAAAATGGAGATACAAGGTTTTGGCCTAACTCCAGTGAAGTGCCGCAAGTCAACATCAATACATCCCCGTAACTTTTTACTTTTTAAAACAGGGAGGAGTTTGGTATAAGAGCTCAACTCAAAAAATGTGGAGGACAGATCAGTCACATTTTGGCAGTGCTAGACACAAAACATTAGATCACTGCATTTACAGTCGCATAACAGAAACAGAGATGAAACAACCATTCAGATTTAAATGAAATCCGTGTGAGTAAAATGTGTGATCAAGACAGTCAGCTGATTTGGTACAGTAAATGAATGGAGCACTACTTTTCTGGCAATGACTCTTGGCAGTCATATGATACAGTATGTACTTTTTACAAGTATCATGCCTAAGTTTAAAAATTTTAAAGCAAATTGTGATTGTGTAAAACATTTCTCACAGGCAGCAGAAACACAACAAATAGGGCACTAGGGATTTCCATACAGAAAGGTTTTATAGTTGAAATGTCTTTCAATGGTATGCTAGAGTCAAAGTATGTAAATATGAACTCAAGTGACAATGTACTTCAGTCTGCCCCTCTGCAGAGTTGCTGTGATACAAACACAAGTCATGTCTTCATGCACAAACTCCACCACCCAACCAGTTTCCTCTCCATCCAAACAAGCATGACGACCCCCGCTGGTGTCTCCTCTGACTCAACTCCACTCTCTCTTACTCCTTGTCTCCCACTTTCTCTGTTTCTGCCCGCTGCGACTTAGTTTTCCTCTTTCTTTCTGTCCGCTCTCGCTTTTATTGTGCCATTTTCTGCCACTTTGGTCCAAGAAAGGGAGGCCGTAATGCAATCTCTCCCCCTCTCCATCCCCTGCTGTGAGGGAGAGTAGCTTGGCCTGTGTGCTGGGCCGGGGAGAAGGGGGGAGAGACGGGGTCAAGGTGAGCTCTAATACACTATTGATCCGCCCCAATTGAAAACCTGATGGAAATTTTACCCCCCTCCCCTCCCTTCCCTTTCTCCTCATCCTTTCCCTGCACCCCTCTCTCTCTCTTTCTGTTTTTCTCCCCCCTCCTTTGCTCTACCCTCCTTGCACCCCCCTTTTCCTATCTCCCACTCTTCCCTTATGTCTTTTTTCCTTTCCTGTGTGTATCCTCCCTGGTGTCTGGAGTCTTCCTCTTTTTCAGTGTCTATCCCCGTTCACTCCAATCTGTTTTCTCTCCCAGCTGAATGTCTCTTTCAACCGCTGACCACTTTCTCTCGCTTCTATCTTTGTGCTGGGCTGCTCTCTGCCTCCATGTCTTTTAAACTGTGCCTCTAATCATTTCCTCTCGTCTCTTCTCCCTCTTTTTGGTCTTGCCATCTCCCCTTTATCTAGCTTGTCCCTCTCTTTCTTCTTTAAACCTCCCCCTCCCTGCTGTTTCTGTCCCTCTCACTGCTTTCCCCTCATCCCCCTCTCTGAGTGTGCATCAGATGGTCCATTTCTCTCTAACCCAGTGCATATTGATCTCTATGGCAGTAGCATGCAGGGTGAGAGCTGCGAGGACCACTGCTACAGTGTATTAAACGCCACAAACGCTTTGGACGCGGGGCTCGAGACACGCCTCCGCGGCAGGGCCCTGTCGATAGCTGCTGCCTCCTGTCAACAGCAGCCAAATGGCCTCTCAATCTGGGACTTGTGATGGGCTGCAGATTGGTACACAGAGACACCACACAAAAACAGACGAGAGGAGCCAGGACAGAAAATATGATGCCGTGTTTTAAATAGGGATGTGGCGATACATTCAACTCACCACAGAATATACATCGTACTACAATACAAAATTCCCCCTTTCCTTTTTTTTGTTCAGAATTTAAGCAATATTTCTAAGTTAAAGGTAGGAGAGTTGCAAATAAAACAACAAGTAGTTTTATTAATAAAAAGCAACATGGATAACATCCTACAAAAAGACCATTTCAAAGCTTTTATTTAATAAAAAAATTGGTTTAAAGCAAATCCTAAATCATCAAATATGTATTAGGCACAATTAGAGAAAATCTTTGAAAATAAAGCAAGTTGCAGCGAGGGTTTCTTGGATTACAGCATAGAAAGATTTTTAAAGAAGCTGAATTTTCTCAAGATTTGCTCCCTAATGTAAATTTTTAGTTTTACAGCTCCATGTAGTAATCTAAGTCTAAGCAAGCAGTCTCAAATGTGCTTGTTATATATTGCATACTTTATTGTCTTGAGCTATGCAGTGTGGCCTTGTTTTACATGCTACAGGATGCTGTAGACTGTACAAAATATGGACGTAGTCCAGGTGACGTCACCCTAAGGTTCCTGAAGCGCAATTTAGAAGCCAAACAAATCGACATATTAAATATGCTGTCTCAAACTTAACCTTCGTTAGCTCAGAAACAGACAAAGAACTGGAGTTGCATCGTGACTCTGTGCAATTCATGTTATTGTCCTCTAGAGGACACACCAGAGAGCTCAGGTCATATAAAACTTCCTGATTTGTGGGAACTTCCAATATGGCGACACTCAAGGAGGGTACTCGGCCTTATGGACAAAAGTCTTTGACAACGCCTGTAACTTAACAAGTTCAGGTGTTTCAATCAGACCTGTTACCACAGGTGTGTAAAATCAAGCACCTAGCCATGCAGTCTCCATTTGCAAACATTTATGATTCAAAAGGAGTTGTTCTGAAGATCTCAGTTACTTCAAGTGTGGTACTGTGATGGATGCCACCTTTGCAATAAGATGGTTTGGGAAATTTCCTTCAACTGTAAGTGGAAGCGTCGAGGAACAACAGCAACTCAGGCATGAATCAGAAGACCAAGTAAAATCAGCAGGGTGAGCGATTGCTAAGGCGTATGGTGCGTTAAAGTCTCCAATACTCTGCTGATTCCATAGCTGAAGAACTCTGAACTTCCACTGCCATTCAAGTAAGCGCAAAAACTATGCAGCTGGAGCTTCATGGATGGGTTTCCATGGCCAAGCAGCTGCATGCAAGCCTACATCACAAAGTCGAATGCCAAACTTCGGACGGAGTGGTGTAAAGCACACCAACACTGGACTGTGAAGCAGTGGAAATGTGTTCTATGGAGTGATGAATCATGCTTCTCTGTTTGGCAGTCACATGGGCGAGTCTGGGTTTGGCAAATGAAGGAGAATGTTAACTGCCTGACTGCATTGTGCCAACTGTGAATTTTGGTGGAGAGACAATGGTATGGGGCTTTTGAGGCCCTCTTAAGGGTTTCTCCACTGAAGGGAAACCCTAATGCTTCGGTATAACAAGACATTTTGAACATTGCTATGCTTCCAACTTTATGGCAACAGTTTAGGGAAGGCCTGTTTCTATTCTAACATGACTGTGCCCCAGTCAGGTTTGTAGTCGAGTCTTAGTTATATTACCAGCATTATTTGTGTATTTAGGGTGGGAAAATGAGACAACATGTTTTTAACTGAACTCGTGCTTAACATCTATCTTATACTAAATGTTCCTCCTTTAAAATGACTGGATTTATTCAGATTTCTCACTAAAACTAAAAATCAAATTTTCTCCATTGGACATTTGAACACATAATAAAAAGGTCTTAACTTCATCCCCTCTTCGATACTGCAAAGTTTGAGCCGTCTTTATACACTTCATAATTTTACCGTAGGCCACCTTGTTTAGTTCACTAATCAGCATTATCTCACCGATGTTGACACAGATTTCAACACTGGATTGATATTTCTAACTAACGGGACTCACTACAAGGTTTGAGAGTTTTTATCACTCTGTCCAAGACTGAGGAGGATTACTGTACAGCAGCAACAGCAGCTTATATGACCAGTCTGAGCAGCTGATGGAGATTTTCAGCGATTCAGAGGTAGGCTGGCTGCATTTTAGTTTAATTTCTTGTAAAGATTACCGCAGGAATACAGAGAAGAGTCACAGGTTTTAACTACCTATCAGCTCCTCTCTTTGTCACCCAGGCTTCCCCGCTCTTCCTGCTCTCTCTCCTCTGGTTGTTTTCACAGACCGTAAGACTCACATGAACGCGCATGAAGGTGAACGCACACCGGGTGCCGCGTGAACACTCATCAGTTTGCGGATTTTTCTCACACCTAAACAACAAATATTGCAGAGTAAAACGGTCTTCAGCAAAAAAGTCCAAGTCTGAGTCATCAGCGCTCAAGACCAAATTGAGTCACGAGTCCTCCAAATCAGGATTCGAGTCGGACTCAAGTCCGAGTCTGGGACTCGAGTTCTACAAGACTGGCCCCAGTACACAAAGCAAGGTCAATAAAGACATGGCTTGATGAGTTTGGCGTGGAAGAATTTGACTGGCCTCGACAGAGCCCTGACCTCAACCCTATCAAGCACCTTTGAGATGAACTAGAACAGGGATTGAGAGCCAGGCCTTCTCGTTCAACATCAGTGTCTGATCTCATAAATGCCCTCCAGAATGAACGGACACAAATTCCCACAGAAATACTCCAAAACCTCCTTATCATATATGTATGTATATCATATCATATCATACCATATCATATCATTTAAAGTGATCATGTTAGATTTATTTTTGGGCTTTTTAGTGCCTTTATCCGGATTCAAACACAGGCTACCCGCGTACTTGGGTCGCGACTTAGACCGCTAGGCCATCTGCGCGCCCACTTTCAGAGAAAAGGTGGGGAAAACAAACTGAAAAACTAAGTTTGTAGTCCCATAAATAAAATGGCTCACATCGCTCTTTTTGTGCACCAAAATTTTTCTTTTTAGTAATGAGATCTGATCACAACTGCTACGTTGATTTTTTAGCCTCTTTTAACTTAGCTCGAAGGCTTTTCACTTTCCTTTGTAATCATGTTTGTGCATTTCTTCTGAAAGTCATTCCAAAAAAAAGGTCAGTTACAAAACATACCCGTATAACCTTCATATAACGGAGTCATCCCAAGTACTTATGAGGTCTAACACCTCACTTTCCCTCCACTGATTGCTTCCATCACTTTACAAAAAAAGTGCTTTTTCACTGTTTAACAGATTTACCTGGTGTGGAGGTGATCAGCATCACAAATTACTCAGTCCTGCAGGCTCCCTTGAATCTAGCATCATCTATCCAGATAAAGGGGAACAAGATTCTAGAGAAGTCTTGTACTAAGAGGCTAGCTGAGCTCCCTTAACATATAAAAAATTCTAATTTTGTCACAAACATGCTTTTAATTGAAACGGTGATAAGCTACCACCTTATAAACGAATCACGAATGAGCTTGTGCTAAGAAATGGCCCTTTAATGTGAGCTACAGTAGCTAGCTCCTGTTTGCGTGCCAGTTTCCTTTCCTCCATCCTTTGTCATTATCTAATCCAAATTCAAAAAGCCAAACGGATACCAAAGAGCTGTTTGGGAGCCAAACGAACAGCTTTACTGAGCTGAGCCAAATGATCTGGCTCTCTAAAAAGACATAGAGACTGTGGGTTAATGAGACATACCAGCTGAGGAAACATGGGTAATGGTTTAAAACTGTACTAAACCAAGCCGTATCCCTTTGTGGAAACGGACATAAATGTGTGACAACGCTCTTCCAGGCTTTGGACAGTGTTTTTTTAAAAATTCCTGCCTGCTGCTTTTTCTCCATGTGTTTAAAAAAAAATTTGTTTATTTTTGACTGAATACTTCACACAAAAGTAGCTTAATAATTAAGAAAGTTTATACTTTCGTACTTTGAACACTTGGCATAGTTGTAAACAGCTCAAAATATGGCCTTTTTTTAAGCATTTTTCTTTGTAGATATCTCTTTTGCTCTCTACTGCCTGATGTCATCTGCAAAGAACCTATCCTGTTGTCTGCTGGTGCAAAACTCTGTGTCCCTCCAGAATGACATCAAAGTCACATTCAAAATTTTCTGTGCAGACCGCAGTTGAATTAGGAAAGATCTGGTATGTATTTGATTAAGTACCACATATGAAAGTGGTCTAATCTGATATCAAAACAACAGATTCATTGTGACTTGTGCTTTTACACTGTCAGATAAAAATCAGATATGAGTCATATATGATAAAAAAAATCAGATTTGGGTCACTTTTAGCTGCAGTGTGAAGCTAGTTTTGTTGACCTCTAAATGGATCTTTTCTGTCCCTTCTTTTTTGACAGACATGTTTGTGTCTCTGCAGAGGCAATGACAGATCAGGATAATCGTGCACTCTATCAGCTCTTCCCTACTTTCTGCCTGGGTTGTTCACATCCACATCCCTATGAGACTCAGTACTCCCCCTACTGGCAACGCACATATTACATCTCATGCCACGGTGGTATTCATTTTTTACAATCCTTGCACCAATGAACACAGAGGATGTTTAGCAGCTATCGTGTATAAAGAGGCAAGAAAGGTTCCAACTCCAGTAAGCTCCAAATTAAAGAATGCACTATGCAAGAAGTGATGATTCAAGCCAACATGTACGAAGGATGATCAGTCGGCATCTTTAAATGTACACTGACAAAGACGACCCAACACAGCTGATGTTTTTACTTCTTAGTGAAGTAAGCCTCATGGTAAACAACTGCAGCACATTCATTAGGCAAATCAGCCATTCTCTTAATTATGCATAACTTTAATCCATCCATGTATCCATTTTAAACACTCTTTTAGGGTTGTGGGGGACTGACACCTATCCCAGCTGTCAATAGATGAAAGGCAGGGTACACTCTGGACTGGTCACCGGTCAACTGCAATCAGGCATGCTTGTACTCACACCTATGGGCAATTTGGAGGCACCACTTACCCTAACGAACATGTTTTAGTTCTGTGGGAGGAAGCTGGAGTATATGGAGAGAACCCACACATGCACACGGAGAACATGCAAACTCCACACAGAAAGACCCTGACCAGGATTTGAACCAGGAACCTTCTTGCTGAGAGGGGACAGTGCTAACGCCTGAGTCTCCGCAGCCCCTGCATAACTTTTGTGCTTCATTAAAACAGAGCCAGCCTTAGCCAAATTAGTCAGCCTCAAGTGGACACTGGAGGAACTGCAGGTTTTGGCACATATGCAATGAGTTCATTTTTTGACTCTGGACGTTGCTGGTAGTTTGTGCTCCATCGGCACATCAGTTCCTCATACTAAACCAGATAAGTAAAAAGCAAATCCTGACCCCTGCTGGTTGAAAAACAAATACTGCAATATATTATATTTCTGTCAAATCAATTTATAATGTCCATCTTTAAATCAATTTTAAATGTATTGTGCGACATCCTTACCTCCCCGGTTTTAAGCAATTTACCCTTAGATGGTGAGCTGCTTTTAAAGAACAGATACAGAGCACTAATACACATCAATGAAATATGTGAAACCACTTCCATTCACAGGGGCTAAGATGTTTGACAACAAAATCTATGACCTCTGCTTTCAATTTTCTCCATTCTTTTCCTTAACAGGCTTTTATAATAACACGCTGTTGTCCTGAACAGTAATTATGGATGCAGTCGGGTTTGCTTTATACTGTTTGAGCACATCAAACAAAAGAGCTACAGACACTGCAAAGGCCTGAACAATAGAGATGGCAGCAACACAAGTATAAACCTTTTTATGGCTCCCCATTACTTTCCCACTTAACAAGACAGACCACAACCTCTCTCCATGTCCCTCTCCGAGTCTATGCAGAGTTGGCCGCTATCAGCGTGCTGCTCGAGTGGGAGATAAATGGAGCGAGCGCGCGGATGTGTGCGTTTGATTTATGTACTGTTGTGTACGTGTCAGACGGCCCGGCTATCATGACCAGCATCTCCCAATAGACACAGAAATGCTACAGCGGCAGAGAGACCCCTGTGTCGACCTGGAGACCTCTGATACACATCTGGAACAGCAGAGCGCAACAAACGAGGGACTGGAGAAGCTATTTTCAGTCCTTTTTCTTCCCATTTTCATTCTTCACTTTGTCCCTCAGTCTCCATCTCTCTGTAACTCTGTCTCTTTTTCTTTTTCTGCTGCTGCACTTTCACCTCAAAACTCAACTTTCACAACTTCTGCCCGCTCTCAGAGGACTGATCTCGCAGGTAGCAGAGGTCTAAATGGACACGCTGGAGGTCCTAGTTTATTTGCTTTCACATTAAGCTTCTGTCAACAGAGTCAGTCAGTTTGATCCTGCTCTCAGGAGGGTTCATAAATACAGAATGCAAACAGTGCATAAGAAAATAACAAGAAAAAACTTCTCTTAAAATAAAAACCCCACCTCCCACCTTTACTTCTGTTTGCCTTTAAAACTGTGGTATTACTCGATTATTTTTTAATTCAGATAGGACTGTTTTGATTAATCACATTAGTTGGGTCCACAGTTAGAGCATTATACTTATTATCCCTTTCAGCACACTTTGGTTAAGCCCCTGCAGCTTCTCCCTGCAGCAACAGTGATTAGAATAAGTCCACCACTGCTCCTAAATGTCTTATTTCACTTTAAAAAACTCACACACAGCTCAGTGGACAAGATAAAAGTCATTTGCATCTTGTGTTATCAAACATTAACCTTTCTTACCATCCCCTTAATTCCTTTTCAATCCACAACAAGCTCCTCTTTCTGAGGTTCAAGTCCCAGTAAAGTGAAATCTAAACTCTGTATCTTAACACAAAAGATATGTTGGAATACGGTTGCTACATGTGACTGAATTTTTTTTATTTAGACCATAAGAAAGTTGTTCATCTCTTTCCTGGCTTGGTTTTATCTGAGCAGGGCAAAAATATGAGGCTAGTCTTAATGGGGAATAACCCCACCCCCCTACAATGCTACAATGATATAAATTCACCAGTCAGCTCATCTCAGAGAGCGGTCTGTTGATAGACATCACCACCTACACTGAAAGTTAACAGCCTGCTACATGCTGTGTCTATCAGCCACTGTAGCCTACGGATCATTAAAAGCATCATAACAAAGAGATTTGTGCCAGAAATCAGTAAATTTAATCTCCAACTTCTGTCTCTCTTCTCTGGCACAGAGCCAGGCAGCAACTCTCTGATCAGAAGCAGTTTTTCAAATCATATTTCTCCTGAGAGGGCGTGGCTTCAGCTCATTCAACAACGCGCCCAAACCATCCTAGAGCAGATTTTACTGCCCTGTTTTTTATAATTTTGAAGCTTAATTTTATAACTTAGAGATGCTTCTCATGACTGAAATTTGGCCCGGTAGTCCATAACACAGGGGCCTGTTGTACAAAAAACTTAAAATGTAGATGTTTTCATGACTTTACAGCGACTTTAATTTCATTTAAAATCTTCAGTCCTCCTATAGAAGCATCTAAACTAGATGTCAATCATCCTTAGTTTAGTTAAAAAAAATCACAAATGGTAGAAAACAGTTTTGAATGGAAAATGGTGGAATTTAAAAATGTAATAAAAAATTCTGAGATTAAGCCAAAGTTTTAAACAATTCAACTATATTATTTTTGCTGCATTTCTTCATCTTTTCTGTCCACAAACTGCCCCACAGAGCTCGGACACCAGTTTTATTTTTCCACTATTCTCTTTCAATCACTCTTTTCTTCTCCCCCCTCCCTTCTTCACCCTCTCCATCTATTTCTTTCTCTCTAGGAAGGAATCAGTCTCACCTTAATTGCTCTTAAATCGGATTAATGACTGACCGGGGACAACTTGACTTAATCTCTCTTCTAGTAAATCTCTTCCTCTCCCCTCTTCTCGTACATCACTCTTAAACATTTTATCCTCTCTCGCTCTCTATCTCTCTTGTCCTTTCCTTTTTTCCTCTCTCCCCTCCCCTCTCAGCATCTCTTCCTCACCCCTTTTCTTTCTCCCTCGTTCCCTCTCCATCACTCTCCCTGCAAGTCAATCATTCTTTCATCTTTTTGGACGCACTCTGTCATGCTTCAGCTCTGCTCACCATCCGGGTCCCTTCATCATTTTTCTCCTCTTCTTTTCCACAACTTTTTTATCAGCCTCTAACTTTGTCATCCTAGAAATCTTTTTTGACTTGGCTGTCGCTCTCTCTCTGTTTCACCATCCACTTACTCTCTTTCCTGCAAGGTTGGCCAGTCGCAGGGTGTTGTGTGTGTGTGTGTGTGTGTGTGTGTTAGCGCGCGTCGATGTGGTCCTGTCATTGCCTCCTAAGTGCTTTGGCAATACTAGGGATCTGCTGTCATGCCAGTGCAACTAATCTCAATTGAATTACACTGAACTTGTATTGAGATGGAGATAAAGGACATGAGCGTGTGTCTGTGTGATCGCTCAAGCAGCTCTTGTGAAAAAACACCAACAGGGATGGGAAAGATCAGTGTAATGACGCCTTTTTGACAATGAAACTTGATTAAATTAATGCCAAAGATGCCAAGACGGGGGATAAAAAGTCTACAGTTCAATAGAAAAAACGGCCTGTGTGTCATAACGTACTGATTCTTGTTAAGGGTATAAGGGCAAAGAAATTGTGCCACCTTCCAAAACCCCTGCAGTTCAGAAAACTGAGCGAAAAAAAAGAGGCCAGCCTTGTGGACAAAAGCTCATTTTCCTCTTGGTTGCACACTGCTGCAGGCGGGCTAACATGCCACAGGAGAATTCAACCACTCATACACCTTTGTTTTCCTCAGGTTTTTCTCAACTTTACACATGGCGGCAGAGCCATAACTGTGAGCAAAAACCAGGGTTTCGATGTCAGCCCATGAGGCATGTGCACAACCTGTCCAGCCTGAGGCGAATTTGATCACTCGAGAACCACAAAGTCGCCCGTTTTTCTTTTCTCATTGTGACAGAAAAAAAGTGAGAATCTGTCATTTCCAAAAGCGGCTGCATTTGTTCCCCTTCCAGTTTTGCTTTGAGCCACTTTTACGTCTCCTTCTAACTCTCATTTCTCACTTCTCTTCACTCCCCTCTCCAACCTTTGCATGCCCAGTGTCTGTCCCCTCTCTCTCTCTCTCTTACAGTGCAGTCAGGATTAAGCATTTATCTTGGTGGTCCTCCTTTCGGCCCTAAACGCCCGTGAGGATGATAAGAGTTGCTGGGATTTGTCAAATTGTGCGCCATTGATTAACTGACCTTTCACGCCTGCGAGTCTCTCAGCCACTCCACTAACTGCCGACAGGCGAGATCGAGAGATAGATGGATACATCTGGCTGTTATTATTGTGTACAAGTTTGTAGTTACCAGGTGTGGCAGCCAGAGACAACAGGGGTGTGAGAGAGGAGGGGGGAGACAAGGGAGAAGGAGGAGGGAAGCAGGACAGAGGCTTGGAGATGGAGGGAGAGATACAGAAGAGTCCTTCAGTTGCCCTATAGGCCTGCAGTGTAACAGGTAGACGTGCGTCTGCAACCAAACAGTGATGAATAATGAATAATGAAACACAAATTTTAAGGTGTGCCGAGGGGCTAATATCAGACAGGAAGAATTAGGGAGGGGGGAGCAGAGGAGCCGGAGGAAGTGTTCAGACATTGGCTGGCTGGAGGAGCATGTTGCATGTGATCGGTAATGGCCAAAGGCGATTACATGGAGCATTGGACACCTTTGATTATGCACAGAGCTGTACTACAAAGTAGAAACAAATAATCTGATTGCAGAGCAGATGAAAAGAAAATTTAAAACTGAAGCTGCATGATTTACTGCGATCAAATGCCTTTGTGATTTGATATGCATGTTTCGATGCAATACGTTCCTATTTTATATGTATAGAATAAAATCAATTTAAGTGTTCTTTTTCAGTAACCAGTCTCACAATTTTTATCATGAGGCTTAAAAGTTTCAGTCCTCAATTTAATGAAAAAAGAACCCCTCCCATGGTAAAACAACATGATCTAAAGAGACATCAGCTTCCCTTAAAAATATCAAAAATTGGAACAATTTACCCCAATCAAAAGAAAAATGAAGGCACGATTTTAAACAAAAGCAGCAAAGAAAGCAAAGGGAAACCGACATTTTTTAAAGTGATTGAAGTGGAAGACGAACCCACCTGGACTCCCGCGTCGCCCCGCCTCAGAGATTCACCTGAGGCCGAAGCCCGATCACCGTCTCTCGGCCTGGACTGGAGTTTGTTCGCCGCTGCGCTGGTTCCGACCCAGGAGGAGGAGGTGGGAGGGGAGAGTGCCGCTGTGCGAAGGCGTCACTAAAAACAAACATATATAAACTTTTCAATCCTCTCAAGTTTAAAAAAAAAATGTCTTTTTATCCAATTCTAAACAGACGAAGTATGAGACAGCGGCACTTTTGAAGCACTTGAATGGAGCCGGTCCTTTTGATTGTGTTGTGTTGTTTTCCCACAGGAGCACAGACTCCTCACAGACCTCAGATCAATCACCTTATTTACTCTTTACCGCCATACAGTAAGGGACGCAGCGAGAGGCAGGAAGAGGTGCCAATAGGAGTGAAATCGCCCTCCTACGATGACGAAAAATGGCGCGTCTTATGCACACTTATGTCTAAATGACCTTATCGAACTTCACTCCAGATGGAATAGTTGCACTCATTAAAAAACCCGAAGACAGCTTTACGACAGTGTGCATTTATATATAAGCCTTCTGAAATGTTTGCATGCGGTTCTGGCTGTTTTTACGCACGGGGTGTATCCGGGTGTCTCGGCGTAAAGAGCGGATTCAGAGGCCCTGAGCGCCGCTCAGCTCAGCGCGAGCCTCTGCTGTCTTGTTATCGATATGTGAGAAGCTCGCTGGAAAGAATATTGACCGCACTAACTAGCCGCACTTTGATCATACGCAATTGCTTTTCCAGATGACAACACATTAAGGATGGGAGCATTTTAAAAAAATCAAACCCGCCTCCCGCACCTCTCAGAAGTTTGTTTTTACCGAGTGAGATGGAGATGAGGAGAGGTGAAAGAGAGCCAATAGGTCGTCTGTCTTAATGAATAAAGGAAAGCCAATAGTCTTTTCAAAAGAGGGAGGAAAAGGCAAAATAATGAGGACAAATCAGAAAAGGGAGGACACATCCTAAAATGTTAATTCATCTTCAGCAAAGAATCCCGAACGTAACCTCCAAAAAAATTCAAAGAAAACATCGAACTAAAACAATCAACTCACTCCCACAAAAACGAAATTTATTACAAGAAAATACGTAGCAAAAATAAACATGGAAAACAGTTCAGGCTGCATTTCTTTTTGGATAAGGAGGAAGTGACGCAAAGGGAATTACGCACAAAGCAAGAGAACATTTATATATAACGTCTAATTTTTAAAGATTAATTTAAACTTATTATAATCAATTTATTGATAAAAAATTTAATAATAAACGATAATGATTCAATAATTTTAATATCTCAGAAAAATAGAGTGGAAAAGCAGGAGTTTAAAGTTTTAATCAGCATGCCTTTAAAAAGAATTCGTTCTATATAATAATAATAATAATAATAATAATAATAATAGGCTAATAATAATAATAATTTGTAATTGTTTAATTTAAATTGAAGAATGTTGAATGAATGAAGCTGCCTTGTTTATTTCCATAATAGAGAAGGGCCTACTTTTTGAACTCGTTTTTTTTTGTGGTAATAACTGTCATTAAACCTAATATCATTTATGAAATTATAACGATTATTATATTATTATCCTGTTAATAAACGGAGCGTACACCCATCATTAACCATAGAAATAATAAAGCCTCCATGTGCCTCCAAAGTCTCCTATAGTCAAACAGCAGCATCGTTATGAAAAGGCTCATATTAACACAAGCGTAACTGGAAGAACTTAAGGAACTGAATGGCGACCGTGCAGAGGTTGGAGGGAGGGGAGAGGGCAAGAGTGACGTTGTAGAAAAATTTCCCCAAATGTCATTTAATGTCGGAAATATTTCCGTCAAGTATTGACAGCGCGCAGACGGGTGAGGAAGAGCCGGCGAGAAGACGCACAAAGACGGGGAAACAATCCAATTAGACGGCCTGCAGAGGAGACGAGCAACACGTTCATGGCCTTCAAGTTCACAGGAAGAAAGAGGGAAGAATTTCAGTAGAAGAAATGTTGAAAGATGTGAAAACATTTTAGTCATATAAGGAAAAACATTAACAGCAAGAAAAATAAAACGGCATTTCAGTCTTTATTTATCTATTTTAATGAAAACGAATACATTTCAGGATTTACTTAATACTGTTTCTTTTATTTTAATTATTGCTCCTTTAGTTTAATTATGTTTTCATTTAAACTATTACACTGTGTTAAATGTATTCCTCATAAAGTCCAGTTTCTTTCTGTCATATGCACGCGCATGCACGCCGAAAACTTTGCAGACGCAGGCTGCTGTTGTGTAAAGTTGGAGGTGAATAATTGACAGAAGAAAAACAACATTGGTCCGGGTTAGTGTGGATCCATTGATCGATCTCTTAATCTGCAATAGTTACATGCAAGTATTGATTTACAAACACTGTTTATCTGGAAATATACTGGCACAAATAATTGATGGAGTACACCCACGGTGCGCATAAATATGCATCAAAGTTGTGAGGGGGGTAAACACCTAAAAAGAGACGAGGAGTAAAAAAAAAAAAAAAAAAATCGGAGGAGAAACCAACGAATTCACATAAAGATTATTCCAGATATTTCTTTCCCAAGTTTGGCTCGCGCTGTATCGATGCGCCCACTTCTGAAACAAACTCCCATGCGAGAGTGAAAACACGCACACACAAACACCACTAGCTCCGCTCCTGATGGAGTAAACTTTGGTATTTTCCGTGGGTGAACACACTGACTGATGGTCAGAGAGTGCACAACTCGACTGATATTTTTTTTGAAGGTTTGAGGTTAAGTTTGTTTTGTGAGAACGTGAAAACATAAACATGAAAAATAAATGTTGGTATGGAGAAGCAGGATGCTCTTAGAGCTGGTTGAAGTTCAAACTTTGAAGACTTTCAACTAAAACAACTCATGAATGATTAATTAACCAATTAAAAATATGGATTACACTAAATCGTAGCACGTGCAGCCATCTCCTAAAGCTAAGGAGATAGCACGAGAGCTATGACAAGAAAATATCAAGTAGATATTAAAAATATCACGCTCAATTAATAACGCATTCATAAAGGTAAATTAAACGGGGTCAAACACACGCTCGCACACACCAGAGAGAGAGAGAGTGTGTGTGTGATGCACCGGCTGAGGTCTCGTGCAGCTCGCCGTGTGTGAGTGCCTGTTTAATTGACTGATTGATGCGGCGGTGAGGAGGTGAGGGCTGGACGCGCTAACAAATAGAGACACTTAAAGGCTAATCCGGGCCAACGCCGACAGCTGAACGCATCAAAGTGCTTTGGCTAGAGCCGACACATTCACACCTTAACACGCGCCAAAAACCCGGGTAGTTATCCCCGCAAAGATTTTCACTTTCACGATGTTTTCCAACACAGAATAAACGAGAGAAAAGCTTCCTAACAAGGGAGAGTGCATGCGTAATTACGCACGGTTCAACTTTTTTTGGTAAGGCTGCGCAGCGATCTTTGAACTAATATTAAATTAGTAGAAACGAATGTTGTGGGAAAAGCAAAATAAGCAAAACAATGAGGAATAAAAGCGCAAGCATACATTTTTTTTCAGGACAGTTTTGGAACACGCATATGCTGCAAAACAGTCACAACTTTCTGCAAGAGGAACACACAATTTCAGCAAAAATCGCAATATCAAAAAAAGAGAGGAATGTCATGTTGAATTAAAGTGCATAAAAAAGAAGACATACCGCCGGTTGTTACGCTCAGGAAGTGGTGCTACAGCCCTCACCGGCTAAAGTGCGATCACTCTATCCACACGCATTCACTTTGACGGCGCAGCGAGGCAGCGACCGGAGAGGCAGCACTACTACCAACCTGAACCCGGGGAGGAGAGCACACGGAGGGAGGGAGGGTGGGAGAGGGGAGGAGGGAAGGAGGGAGGGAGAAGAGGAGAGGAGGTGTGCATCTCTCTCACTCTCCCTTGCTTTCTCTCTCTCTCTCTCCCTGTGTGTGTGCGCGTGTGTAAGTAGTTAATTAGTAAATCCCCACTCGCAGTGCCTCGGGTCGGTTTGTTTTCCCCGGTCGACAAGCCGAGAGGAAAGAGAATTTGAAGTAGGATTCGACCCGTTTCCGCTCCTGTGTCTCATATATGAGGTCTGTGTGTGTGTGAGAGAGTGTGTAGTGTAACGTTGTGTGTGTTTTGTCTTTCAGGGCACCACAGAAAGAGCCTCTTCTACCTTGTTTCACCTCTGCCAGGCCACCGAGGTGTCACTAAGTACACGCATGTGTTGACCTCAGAAGTTGCTCAACTTGAATCAGGCGCAAAGAGGGAGTGAAGGTGGAGACGCAGGTGCCACTACAGCTTGGATCCATAGTGTCCTCAAACATCCACCTAGACTTGAAGCTGCACTCAAGTCAGAAAACGAGAAACCAGAGCAGTTTTCTATCTGGAATCTGTCCCCTAAACTCAGAACAAAAGCTCCTTTTCTACCATGAGCATAAAGGAAACACCACTCAGCACTCACATGTCAGTCTGCTCTCTAACTACCTGAATTCACTGTTTTTATCCACATTTCCCTTTCTCCCTGCAGAAAAATCCACATTAAGATGAAACACATTATCTGCCTCAACTCAATAGCATTGGATCTATCAACCTTCTTTAGAAATGTAATCACACACACATCTGTGCACACACACATAGTAGAGCATGGCCTGCCTCCCTGCCAGTAAATCGACCCTACCCTTAACAAACTTTAATTATTTAATTGATCCCTAATCAGCAACTTAATAATCAATTAGGTAAACCTATGGAACTCACTTGAATGCAGAAAGGAAGAGAAGTGTATGGCAGGAGAATGGAGATAAAGGGTCTGGAGCTGGAGAGGAGGATGATGAAGTTATTCTGCCTCATAGTGACTCTCATAGCAGATAAAGGCCAGAATTTAGAATTGCCAACTACTTGCCTACTACTAAGAATTACTGATGCATCAGTTAAACATCAATACCAGCCAAAATCAGCCTTTTTCACAAACATCAGGTATCGGCAAACGTGGACTGATGTCATCTGCAGGTTTTTCTGTTGTGTTGTATCCATTTAATTTTAGTTTAGCACGTCTAATGGCTTTTTTTAGAGAAGAGATTTATTGAAGACAGCAGAAGAGACCTGCTGGACAAACTCTGGTCTGTTTACGTGGTAAAAACATGAGGGGAAATGATGGAGCTGTCATAGTGTTGAATGAAAAACCACGAGCATCGGCTCTGATTTCTATATCTGTTGCATTTCGACTAGCATACCTTTCAGTGCAAAGGCTGGAAAAGGAAAAAAAGATGATCTTTGTTGGTGCTGAGCAGGATTACACTGTAATACATGCAGTTAAATCAATAATGGCTTTGAATGCTGACTTTTTTGCATCAATTTAAGGCAAGACTGCCTGATATTCACCTGCTCTTACACTATAATTTAAATACTAAGATGTATTTTAACTTGAAGATTTAATTTCTTTTACTTGGATCGATTTTTGATCAGCTTTAGTAATCATCAGATTCTTCAAAAATTAAAAAAATATTAAGCAGGGGTGGAAAGTAACTAATACAGTTTACTCAAGGTACTGTTTCGGGTACTTGTGTTTTTTTGAGTTATTTTTAAATCAGTACTGACTTCTAATTAAGTACATTTTAACCAGTGTAACTGTACTTTCTCTTGAGTACAATACTCCTGTACTTTCTCCACATTTGACAGTGTTGATCCAAGGGTTTTAGTTCAATTCTGTAAAGCGTAGATTGATATGCCTTTCAGACTGGCTGGGCTCTGTGCCGGTTCCTGAACCTGAACAGTTGGTTCTCAACTGGAACCAAAAAAAAGTTGGTTCTTTCTTGCTAGCTGTGACATAATCAGTCGGCGTGTCACTTTCTAGGTTGTGAAGATGAGCAAAAAAATTGAGAAAAAGTTGCCTGCGGGGGAGACAAAATGATTGGTTGTGATCTGGGCAGGGACATAACTCCAAGTAAAGCTGGAGAGTAGCACAAGGAGGGGCAAGTTATGTGCCCAACTTGCAGAAGAGATAGTGAAGACTGGGTTCACCTGAACACCAGGCCAAATAATCAATCAACTCAAGAAACCGAAGAAGGAATTCTGGGACAGCAGGAGAGACTTTGGCAAAAGTGGAGCTGAACACATGTCCATCATGTCCTCCCACTTTGGTTCTGCTTAAACTGGTGTGAACACGGGCTGGTTCGCCAGAGAGCACCAAGGTTCTGAGACTCCATAAGGGAACCAGAACCAGACCCGTATCTGTCTGAAAACACTATCAGTTCCACCCAATGCATATCTGGGCGTGTCGGGGCAGATTTCCCTTTCATGCCCTTGGGCAGAGCATTTAGATGTATTTGTATGTGCTGCTGGAGTTCTTTATCTCATGTTGCTGGTGGATTGTTGATACTTTTGATGTGAGACACATCTGCACCATGAGTGAAGTTATCCACTGAGTTACAGCTTGATTTCAGGGTTTCCTACAGCATTTTTTATTAGTATCTTGCTGTAAGGTTAACTTTCTGCTTCCTTCTTGCTAGAAGAAACCCACCTTGCTACAGACTTTCAACAATTACAGCAGTTCTGTCATATTATAAAATATTTAAGACTTTCAAAAGTGTATTATAACTGTATGTAGTGTGGACCAATACATTTTTAAAGTGCCAAATTTAACTCATTGAACTCACTCAATTTAACTTACAGTGTAGGTTTTGCTGTGTATTTTACTTAATTATAGAGGTGTGACTTTACCTGAACAACCTGGTTGGAGATCTTTTCTCTTGTTGTTTTTTTCCAATATGGAAAGATCATTGTTTACTGTACAGCTCCTCAACAGCTACTTAGAACTTAAAGTAAACTTTAAATTAAATAGTTTTTACTTTTACTAGAGTAAATTCATAGACCAGTACTTAACTTTTACTTAAGTAAATATAACCAGAGTATCTGTACTTTTACTTGAGTACAATAGTAGTGTACTTTATCTCAGCACATTTTCAAGTGTTGTCTTTGCATTTTTAATAAAATGTTTAAAAACATATCTGTATCCATAGGGATGTTTATAGTAGTGGCTCTCAGCTGGTCTGGCTTCAGGACCCATCACCTCCTGAAAGAGCATTTGTGACCTTAATTTCTTAACTTCTTAAATTCATATAACAGAGAATACTGATATGAAAGTGTGAGGAAACAGAGACAAAATGTCCATGCATGTATACATTGTATTTTGTTCTGTTTTCCATGATAAGGTTTAAATTTTGGTTGTTTCTACAGATTTTGGTGAAACTGGTTTACATGTTATAAAATATGTACTCTTTATTATGCAAAAACAGTCAAACAGTCCTCTAAGGCCTTTTTGTACATCATGGAGTTATTTTCCAGGCAAACCTTTGCAACCTACTTTTGGATCCCGAACCACCAGTTGAGAACCACTCTTTTTTCTTTTGTTCTCCGACTTGTCCTTGTTTTAAGTGTTGAGACTGGAGTCAAATATCTTGTATGTGTGCTCATATTTCACCAATAAAACTGATTCTGCTGCAACCATAACTTCAGAGACTGTCATTTGCATCAACTGTGTATTAAGGGTAGTTTCTCTGAAATCATAAAGCTGCTATACAAGCTGCTCAAAATGCTGGATCTAGTACAGAGCAGTGTTTGGTCCAACATGGCCATGGTCACATCCATTCACTCAGGTTCAAACATGCACCTCTTTATCGCCCTCTAGTGTCGACTGCTGCTCCCAGCCTTCCATCACTGCTTGTTAACCCCTTGAGCTGACACTTTCTCAACTCTGTGCCCTGATTTTTCTTCTTTTTTTTTAGGTTTCACAGCTGCACAGAGCTACAGCTAGAGTGGATTTGTTGGCTATATGACTGTTTTTTTTCCCAACTGTATGTCAAGTATGTTTGTGTGGGAGCAGGGAGTATCAGACACTCACACACTCAGCAGATGAAAGCTTTGCCAATACTGCAAGTCCCCTGAGGGTCATGGCAATATTGATGTGACCACTACTATGTGTGCGTGCATGCTGTCGGTGCATGACAGTGTTTGTCCATGCATGCTATGCCTGTTGCAATTCTCAGTGTCACCTCTAAATTTCCAAAAAGGGCGAAAGCAGGCACACTGCAACATGCCAGGAACCTAAGCACTCATCTCAGACCAGCTCATACTAACCACGCCGTATTGGTTTTTTTTCCAGCAGCTGGAGCGGCTGAGCCCCTGACACCTGGGAGGTATGTATGACAGAGTGGCGCGGCACTGAAAGAGGATGAATAACTGACCTATCACATCCACATTGACTGAGTTAATTAATATAAGTAGAGCAGGGGATTCTTAGCTCACTTTTCACCGTATGGATTTACTGTCTCCTCACATTTGGTATGTTTTATGTCTGTTCAATGCAAATCCAATGTGTTCTATCCCGCGGCCCCGATCATGACAGCTAATTTTGGTATGTGAGCTGTTTTGATAGGGCCGATTTTAATTGTGGCGCAACAAGGGGGCCTCACAGTGACTGATTGATATAAAATCTCATGTGAGCAGATGTCAAATTGCAGCAGAGTGAACTGTTAAAAGGAGCATTGTATTTCCACTTGAGGCTACAGTTGTAAATCTGCTGGATTCTTTGCATCTTCGAGCACTAATGTCCTCTTTGAAGGGAACAGACGAGGCTGAATGAGGTTGTTGTTGTTGGCACAGAAATTAGGAAAAGGGAAGCAGAGAGAGGAAAAGAGGAAGGACAAGGAAATCCTCATGGACTCCTCTACATGCAAACACTCTTTCTTCTTCTTTGTGGGTGTAAAAGACAAGAGAGTAGAGCACAGGGGAGAGGGTGGGGTGGGGGGGATGACACAAGCAGGACAGACAGGAAGACAGGCAGAAGAAGGTGGGAAATGGAGAGAAAAGGAGGGGAAAGAGAGCAAGAAAGAGCTCCACTGCCTAGTCTTAATCTGAGCTGTTCTGATCAATAGCCCATTTCCCATTGTTGCCAGAGCTGTTCGATCGCTACACCACGGAATTAACACACCCACTTTAATCTAGGGGGAGAGGAGTGAGAGGAGGGGAGGGGGAAAAAGGGGAAGAAGGGGGTTAAGGGGGTGAGTGGGGAGCAGCTGTGGAGGCATTCTCAAATGAAATCAAATCTAATTGTTATCACTGTAGCCCCTGCACTTATTACCAGCACTGTTACAATTATCCACCAGCCGTATAGCTCTTTTTTTCTCCCGCTCATACCCTGCGTCATGTGGTGTAAACTGGACGTAAATAATCCGAATTAGTGTTTATTTGTTTCATGTTGCCGGCTGTAGATTGGATTGGGTTGGGAGGCTGAGGGGGGTGGAAAGCTTGACTCATTCAGGGAACGAGGTACGTGGTCAGGTAGGCTTTATTGTAGTGGATACACTCCAAACATCTGGGTGTCTCAATTCAGCTGTAAGGCTATTTCTTTGTAGGGTTGGCTAGAAAATCCTGTTATGTGACAAGAATGTTTTTATGATCCCAGTGTGACCTTATTAAACGTTCAAGGGTTTGTTTAGGTGGTACCAATCAGCCATCCATTTTTTGCAGCCACAACACATGACTAATGCAGATGGTTTGGGATTAAATACTACTCAATAAATCTGTCACAACGATTTTTCTTTTTGAAGTAATTCAGAAACATTCAAGAGATTTGATACCCTTCATGGGCAAACAAGGGCAACTGATGAGATGAACACCATCCCTAATATTCTACCTGGTAGGAGAAGACAAAAGCCTGATTCATACTTCTGACCTAAATCATCAAATCTAACTCGTGGCATACACCGTAGGCTTGTGTAACCATGCATCTTTGCAGAATCTACATCTATATACTGTGCAGGTAGCAAGCCCTGTGGCTGGTCTGGCGGTGGCACTGTATGTCTGCATTAACAATATTTCCGGTATCCATCTAACCTGACACGGCAAATGGATTTGCGAAACAAATCCATCTGGAAAACCTCCCATAGACTGTGTTTGGGAAAGGGCACAGCCTTTGAAAGAAAACTTGGAGGGTGATTGGATGAACGTTCTGTTTGTCACATCTTTACAGGCCAATCAGAGCAACAAAACACGTGATGTCATAGGTGTGCGCCACTACCGAGGAGTAAACTCCATAGAGAACTACATAACATGAACCATGGCAACTGTAACCATGTTAGTATGCGGCTTTTGTCATTTTAGAAAAGAAAACAACTCACTGCTGCTCTTTGTTCTTCTTTTATTGAAGTAATGGTATCAAGTTCTGATAAAACTTACGCTTTAGCAGCATCCACGTAAATCTCATCTGCCATAATGGCACCGAGCTTTGCAAGATGGATCCACAAGTGAGAAACACGGAAACAGGCGTATCCATCTGCTTTCAAGGTTAGTATCCATCCACTTTCTTCTGCTTATCCAGGGACAGGTCATGGTGCCAACAGGCTTAACAAGTCAACCCAGACCAGCTCCATTTTCCAGCTCTTCTGGGGTGATTCCTATGTCTTCCCAGGCTGAGTACGATATATAATCCCCCTGCAAGTTCTGGGACTGGCCTGAGGTCTCCTCCAAGTTTGAGGTGCCTGGAAGGCCTCAACAAGGAGGAGACAAGGAGGCATAAACTAACTCCTTCCAGGGCAAAGGAGCAGTGGCTTCACTCTGAGCTTCCCCTGAATGTCCGAGCTCCTCACCCTATAAGGCTGAGCCCAGCCACCTTCCTGAGGAATCTTGTTTTGACTTCTTGTCAATGATCCTTCCGCAGGTTCACCTCCGGAAACCTTGTTACGACTTTTACTTCCTCTAGATAGTCAAGTTTGATCGTCTTCTCTGCGCTTCAAGTATCATTTGACAAAATCCTCTCATCCTGTCAAACATTCCATCTCCTTCAGTGTCTCATCTTTGATTCTTTGCATGATTGCTGTTTCATCAGCTGCTTCCAAATATTTAACATCTCCAACTCCAGCACAATATGCTTGGATTTAGTCATCAAGGTGCACAGACAAGCAGAGAACACAGTGGGATGAGAAACTAGCTGAGCAAATAGCGTTTGGGAGGAGTATGGCAGAGCTATGCAGAAACACCAACACACAAGTTTATCACTCCCATGACAGGGAGGACAGACACAGTTTGGCTATGGCTAATTCCACCGTTAGCAAAACTACTTCTAATACAGGTCTAAGTTTAGCAAAAATAGCATAATATCACATAGCTTGTGTACTATGTTTGCTTTAGCTACGTTGTAGCTACAATACCTGCGTAGCTATCATAGCATTGTTAGCTTGTGAATTAGCTTCATATCTATGTTACCTATGTAGCTGACACAGCATGGTATGCTTTAGCTACATTATCTATGTAGCTACATTATCTACGTAGCTAACATAGTATTGTCAGCGTTAGATTTAGCTAACCAGCTGTTACCTATTTAGCTGACATAGCACTGTGAGCTTGAGCTACATTATCTATATAAATAACATAGTTATATCAGCTTTAGATTTAGCTACGTAGCTGTTACCTATGTAGCTGATGTAGCATTGTAAGCTTTAGCTACATTATCTATGTAGCTATATTATCTGCATATGTAACACAGCTTTGTCAGCTTTAGACTTAGCTTTATAGCTATGTTACCTAGGTAGCTGACATAGCACTGAGCTTTAGCGACATTAACTATGAAGCTACATTATCTACATAGATAACATAGCTTTCCAGATTTAGTAGCTGTTACCTATGTACCTGCGGTAGCATTGTAAGCTTTAGCTACAGGATCTCCATAGCTAACGTAGCTTTGTCAGCTTTAGATTTAGCTATGTAGTTATCCTAACTAAGTAACTAACATAGCTTCATTAGCTTAAGCCAAAGCTACATTAGCATCGCTGGAGTGATTTCACAGAGGAGTAGTTTTGCAAAATAGGTTTCTAACTTTTCACTTTTAGTAGCCAAAACAATACCTCAACCCCTATCCTAACCAGAGGTTTAATCTTTATAAAGATTTATTGTGATGTTTATCTGACAGACGTGATGTCTCACTGTAGTGGTTTGCTGAAACAACCAGTGTTTATGGAAGAGAATACTTTAAAAAAAGGGAATGTTTAAGTCCAAAAGACACTGGTATGAATGATCTAGGTCCAGGCACTCTGGACCTGCCCTAATCCTATTAGAATGATTTTTTTAGTTGATTTTCTGATCTTAAAATGAATAAAAAGATGTTTACAAAAAGTTTGACTACTCTGTTTAATCAAATGCAGTTAAAGCTAATTTCTGCACATTTTTGCTTCTCTACAGGTTGTATGGTTTGCAAACAAAAACATGTTTAGTTCACAAAGATGCAAGAGTTGTATCAGTAACATTAATAATAATCCTTAGTAAAGAACAAACTTAAGGGTGTACCATACTAAAAAAGCAGTGGGTTTGCAATGATTAAAAGTAGCTTTTCTGCTCTGTGAAGATGGAAAACCCTGGTATTGACCTAGACTTGTGATGAATACCAGGTTGTTTTCATGCAAAAAAAGATTTGGGGTTAAAAATCCATTAAAGCTGCTTTATTTTAGGAATACACAGAATATTAAGATGATACAAGGGTCAACACACTGTATATTTTGATAACTGATATTTGCTTTGTATTGGTTTTCAACAGTAAATGACTTTGCATTACTCTGAATAAATACTGCTCTATAATAACTTGCCTTGCTCTGTATGGTCGAGCTAGATAGGGAGAAAGATTCTGATTTTTTCAGCAATCAAAAGTTCGAGTTATTTCACACCAATGTGCCTTTCAAAAAAGTATTACCTGGTGAGTGAAAATAATAAAAAAACTGAACAGTTTTCAGTCAAACTCCCCAGAAAACTGTCCACAGAGGGGTTTTGGATTTTCCAGGAACTGGTTTATGAAGGCGTGCACAAGAATAGCTTGTTTTCAGCCACAGTAGCAACACTGATAAATGATGGCAATGTTGGTTAACCTACCTGTTGCTTAAAAGGAAAAGTTTTGAAATTATTCCTTGTTAAATTTTGAGAAAATTCAAAGTAGTGAGTTGACAATGACTTTGATGGTTCCCTGACTTTACCTTTGTTATTACTGTACGTGTTTATGTGTACAGAGTTAAACACCTTAGAAAGTTCATTTCTATTTCTAATTTTATCTATTAATCCAGTGAGCCAACCAATCTCCTGTTGTCTGTCCTTATGTTTCAGAAATTACCATGACATTGGATTTCCATTCATAGTGCACAGACAAATTTATACTCTCCTAATGGTGAGAAATGGCAGTCTTCTGTCTACCTATCTATTTATTTATTTATTACAAGGGACAATGCACATTAATGAACATGGACATGTAAATGTGCCAGATTGTAGCCATAGGTTAATTTCCATCTGTTGTCCCCAGGAGGTTGATGGTATATACAACAAAGAGTATCATATTTGATTAAAAAAAAAAAAAAGTCTAATCTAGTCATAGTGTAAGTAATAAAATATCTGCATAATCTTGATATTACCAACTCTTCCGCTCTTAGAGTAATTAGCATTAGGGTCTACTGACACTGCTTTTTCAGTTCATAATCAATATTTGAGCTTGAGCTGATATGTTAGTGGAACTCGGGCAGCAGTGTTGATTGGCTCTTACTCGTGGGACGTCTAGCCAATCAGATAGTGTCGGTGGGATATTAGGTGAGTCTGTGGAGAGAAAGCAAAGCCTAAGCAGCATTCTGTTAAATGAATCAATTTCATCGTCAATCTGTAAATGCTGATACTGATCAGCCAAACTGTTGAATATCTGTCCAGACAATTGGCTGATGATCTGTGGACTCCTAACTAGTACTGATGCATCAGGATTATTGGCAGAACAGGTATGGAAATTTCTGCTGATATTTCAGCGATACATACACTGTATACACCGACAAGTTAGTAGAACCCAAAATATTACATGGAAGTATTATCTAAAATACTTTATGTAGGACTACCCCAACTGAGTGGGTAACTTCGCTCATAGTGCAAAAGTGCATAATTCTTGCAGATTAAGGGGTAATTGTTAAATTATTTGAGTACAAAGACAAAAAAAAATCCCAAAGTGATTGAGTACTGTTTACTTTAAACCAAAAATGTTGTCCATTAATTCAGAAAAACAGAGCTGAAATAGATATTTTGGATTTTCTGCGTTAAAACGACACAATAAAAAAATTAATTAATTAAAAAAAAAAAAAAAAAAATTTACCTTATGGTCTTACGTGTACAGAATTTACAAATAGGTTTTTCAGTTTACTGCACAATTTATGGACTTACCTGAGCTTAGATTGTTTTCTTTTTTTCATATCATTCTGTTAACTTTAAACCGCTTTCTAAGAACTAAAGTTTAAGGTCTGGTCAACAGCTCGTTTATTATTTTGCTCTCGAGGGAATGTTTATGCTGTGTTATTTTTAAGCACATTGTCAGAATTCTCTCTGAGAGCCATCATGTAAATCTGGGAAAAGGGAAAACTTCAATATGAAAATAATGTAATTAACATTGCTATATACAATGTGTCTGCCAAAAAAACACTGAAGCCAAAAGTCAAGTCAAGATTTTTCTAGCTTTGTGTTTTTTTCTGCAGAGATTATTTGGGTTCAAAAGCATTCTGTAAGGACTCTGCCATGTTCAGTGATTGTGAGTTTTATATTTAAATCAGAGATTTTGATTAACATCCGTTTAAAGAAGATTCATATATTAATATCCTTTGCAGTGAAGTTTTTCTGCCACTGTTTTAGTGAGACTCATGAAAAGTCAGTTAAATGAACATACAGGTTATCTGGAACTGCTGAGATTAAAAAGAGACCAAATTGGCAACCGTGTTCACTTCCCCCTTTACAACAAAGCTTTAAAACACCCACTCTTCCATTACTAAAGTGAACACTTGTGCTTCCTTAATGCCAACACCAGAGTTTAGCTGTTGAATATTGTAGTCCACAGCTCTGGGTGCTGCTGCAGGAGTCTTTGCTTACTGCCGTCCACTGAGACAGCTCAAGGCGGAAAGACAGCGCACAAGATCTTCTCTGCCACCAGAGGCTATACCCAACTTTTCCTCCAATCCATTCTACTTACTCCAGTCCTTTTGAAGTAATTTCATAACAGAGCAATTTTCTCGTTAGCGTTTGGCTTTAATTGTGGGTAATTAAGCGTGCTCCAGCAGTAGAGAGAGTGCTGTTCAGAGGACTGGGGGGAAATTAGCCGTAGTTCAGCTGTGAAATATGGGGTTAAGTGGGAGACGGGGTAGGGAGAGGAGAGAGCCGAGGGGGGTCAGCGACTCCAAAACAGGGGGCTTGCTTTCTGAAAAGAAAAGCTGCTTTGGATACAGAGGAAGATGGTTAGGCAGGTGAAAGAGGAAAGCAGGACACACAAATAGGTGAGTCCCAATCTGCAGATAAGGGGCTGAAGGAGGAGGCAACATGGGGAGTGCAAGAGAATGATGATGATTTAGAGAGGAAGGAGAGTGGACAAAAGCTTGGACGCTTACATTTGTGCTTGATAAGGTTGTTTACATTTTCAGTCATTTATACTTTTTGATACCACGGGCTTTGGAACAATATAACCTCTGATACTTTGATAAAAGGTAGTATCAAAACTTGAAAAAACTACATTTGTTCTCTTAGGCAGGTGCATAGACAGGAAGGACTCCATTAAAAATTGTAGGCAAGCTCATGCACACTGTCTAAATTGCACAAAAGCATTGGCAACATTACAGTACCAAAATGGCGCCCAAGGTTTTTTGCAATTCAGCCAGTGTGCAGGAGTTTGCCTGCCATTTCTGGTATTTGAAAACAAGGAATTACCAAATATTTGATGTGAAGGACTTGCATATTGGTTGGCATGGTATCAAAACCGATATTGTTTGATTTTTTGTAGCACCGTATGGAACACAATCCTGGCATCTTGCCACTATTTCCTTACTCAACAAGTAAAATACAGTAGTTCTGTAAATTTGAAAAACAAGCAAAAATGTACCTGTGCTCATAATTTTTATCATTTTTACCATTCCCCGACCAACATAACTGGAGCCAACCCAGATGCCATTGGGTGCAGGCAGGGTACACCCTGGACAGGTTGCCAGTCAGGTGCAAAAATGACAGATAGGGACAACCACACTTATGGGCAATTTAGAGCCACCAATTACACCTAACCTTTTTAGTCTGTGGCAGGAAGTCGGAGTGCCAAGAGAGAATTGACACATGCACAGTGAGAACATGCAAACACCATGCAGAAAGGCCCTCTACGAACGGGATTTCAACCAGGATTATTCTGAGAGGCATCTGGCTGCAGATCGCTATGGTGGGGCGTTTTGGGCTTATCTGTTGCAGACCTCTGCAGACCGTGGGGCACGGAGTGGTGTACTAACCCCTTGTTGGGTTTTTCCTTCGTTTGTGGTGTGTTATTTTTAATTTTATCCCCCTCCCCCTTACCCTAAGCCTAACTTTAACCTTTAGGGTTTGAGTGCCTAACCCCAACCCTCTTGGGGTTTTCTTAGTTTGTTGTGTGTTAAATTAAACTTATCCCCCTAAGTACATTTTCAATTTCTATTCAATCTAATAGCCACTTACAGTAACCTCTGACAGAGAGCAGAAAATATATGTCATTCAGTACGCCATTCTGGCATAGGTAATATATACCACTTCCTGCTCCACACTTGAGATCGCTCTTTTGTAGAGGTCTGCAGCTGAACGTCCCCACCAAAGAGGTCTGCAGCCATAACCTCTTGAATATTCTTGCTCGTGTTTGAGGGCTTAATGTTAATGAGGATAGTGTTTTGCAACCATCATCCTAGAGCACAGGAAAGAGGATGACATCAGCAGCAAGCAGCTGCAGAAAAAAACGTTAAATCAAGTATTATGTATGTTTGGGAAATACAGGATTAATGAGTGCTGGTTCAGCTCAGCTGATAGAGCAAGGGCCCAAACACAGAGACTACAGTCCTTGACGTGCTAGTTGCAGGATGGATTCCTGATCCCAGCACTGTTTGGTCTTACCCCATCCTCTCTTCCCATATTTCCTTTTTCTCTTCAGCTGTTCCATCAAAATGAAGACAAAAGGCTAAAAATTATTGTTTTGATTGATATCTTTGCAGCAATTTCAAAAGCTTAGCTACTGATCCGAAGCACATATTTTTGATCTTGCATTACTGTTATCATTAAATCCTCCTCATATTAGTGGAAATTAATCTAAAGGCCTGCAGTTGATAACACTGTTTTATTTAATCTATTAAAAGCACTAGCAGCAATATCTTAACCTTAGAATTGCTGGCATTTCATCTGTAATTTTAATCATTTGTGCATGATTTTAATGTCACAACAAGAATCAATGCAAGAGCATGACTGCACAGACGAGTGCAGGAAGTCTGGAACATAGCAGGTCAGAGCAAATATTTTTTTCCAGTAGATCAAAAACTGCATTAGATCAAAAACTAAGCCAAAATCAGGCCTTCTATCATTTTACTTTTACAGAGCTTAGGACCAAGACGTCGTCAATAAACTAAGAAAAATTTGTTTAAGACTGTATTGGATTTCATTCATCGCCTCCTTAAAAGCAACAGTGTGTGTAACCCTGTGGTGCCACTAACTGTCACCAAGTGGATTATGGACTTTTCACAGTGCGCCTGTTGATTAAATACACCATCCTACTGAATAGAGCCCCTGCCCTTCACATCCATTAATGCTTTTATTTTAACCCCATAACAGCCATAAACGTCCTTGCAGCCATAAAGCAGATGAGGAATGATTGGAGCCATTGAGTGTACTGTCAAACGCTTGGCCAATGGGGACATACTCCGTCGGGCCCTTTATGAGTGCTTCAACCCTCCGCGGAACCATCCTCTCTGACAATAATGAAGCCGTTAAAGCCTCTATAAATATTGGATTCCCGTGCTTACAGATCGTTTGAATACCTCCCCGATAGAGCGCCGTTTGCAAACAAGTGGCTGGGTGTTGGAGGTGGTGAAGCTAATACCTAATCAATGGAGGGACGCTCCGCTCCCTTGAAGTTCTGCTCTTACACAGCCCTGATTCATGCAGTGTGGATATAATTTGGTCTAAAATAAGCACAAAACTACCCTATTGATTAACACATAATCACTGTCAAAAGAAAAAGTTCCCCCCTGGAGGTGAAAAGTGATTGGGCAGTGGCATGGCCATGCAGAAAGAAAACACATCAAGACTGCAGTGGGAACTAAACATCTTCCTGCCAGCTTCAGTGAGGAACTCAGATTCAGGAGGTCGCAGGTGGGGTCACTCCCCCCATGTTGGGTGCCGGTGATGTGGATTAGAGAGGAGTCCAGGTTGTTCTACCTAAGGAAATCCAAACATTCCCTAGTCGACAAAGAAGATCCCTTCACCAGGAGAGGAGATATTTAGGTTTAACATAGACTACTGTGCTACATTTCAATCACTTAAAGAGGAGTAACACTGAATTTTAATGTTAAACTCCTATTTTTTTAACTGTATTGCAATTATCAGTAAATGAGATACTCCAAACAGCCATGATGTATTTCAGCTTGGTCCTAAAGCAGGTAATGTGAACTTTAAGTTGGTGTGCCAAAGCAGAGAATAACAGAGAAAAAAGAGATAACATTTTTAAAATCTTCTTGAAAAATGAGACGCTTTAAAAACTATGAATGATGGCCAGATTTATAAAGAGCAACTCTTGATACTGGAATCCCAATGTTGTGCAAGCATTATAGCTTTGGAAAATATTATGTTTCAGTTCAAGAAAAAATACACAAGCACAAAACACTCTTCTTGAAATGCAGGCATTTAATTTCCATTTTCATGCCATGCATTTTAGCAATGTTCTGCAAAATCTCTAACTTTGACAGTATATCTGCTCTGAAGATGAGTAATTCTTGCAAAGTAGAAAGACAGTCCAGTGAGCAGACAAGATTATGTATGATGGAGAAAGCATCATAAACTCTTGATCTCTGAGTTACACAAAGATAATCAAGTGATAAAATTAGCATGTATACAAGTTAATGAGATGCCTGTTTATCTTTGACTTCATGAAGGACAGTTTTGTGTCAGTGTGGTGTAAATAATTGTGCACATATATTTGTTTGGTGCATGATTTATCTGATTTTTGATGTAGTACCTGTTCCACTTTGCAACTTATTTACTCTCTCCTGAAAAAGTGATATACTGCAATGGCAGTAATGTTTTAGTGTCATAAACCGACCTTTGTTATTACCTCCACCAAGGAGGTTATGTGATTGGCAGGGTTAGTTAGTTAGTTAGTTAGTTTGTTAGCAACATAACTCAAAAAGTTATGGACAGATTTTGATGAAATTTTCAGAAAATGTCAGAAATGGCATAAGGAAGAACTGATTAGATTTTGGGAGTGATCCGGATCCACATCTGGATTCAGGAATTGTTTAAAGGATTCTTTACTATTGGGAGATAGGGCTAATGGCTGAGGTCTGTGCTCTCTGAGTGCTTTTCTAGTTCAGGAAAAGCTTTACTTACATAGTCATGCAAAAAAATCCTAATTTATGCCCACTTTAGGACTGTTTTGTTTTCATGTTGAAGCCATCTGGCTTTATTTATTTGCAAGGTTTTTGACCTTATATGACATGAGCTTGAAATCAGTGTAAGCACATGCTATTATGATCTAGGATGGCATTTTGGTACACCTGCTGCATCAAGTGAAGATGTGAAGCAGTTCTACAGTTTTGACCAAAACGTTGCCAACGCATTTGTTCAAGGACAACAGCGTGCAGAAGTTAGCCTGCAAATTTTGATGGAGTCATTGCTCTCTCAAGCAGTGTTCCTACACACTTTTAACAATCAAATTTAAGACTTTTTAAGACATGTGCTGATAAAAATTAAGGCCAGATTCTGTACAGCAGACAATCAAAAATGAAATGTATGTGATATGCCCTGAATGATCTGGTTTAATGCAGGACAAAGAAATGGTTTGATCATAAAAGTTAAATGTGATGATTTCTGGCAAATTCAATGCCATTTTTCTCCCAAGATAAGATATGGTGATATCTATCATAATATATGCAGAAAGCACATACTCAAAAAGAATGATTAAAAACAAAGTTTTAATTTATGTTTTATCTATTTCATTGAAGATTTTTTTAAAAACAAAGGCAGGAATAGGTGAATTAAATCAAACAAACACAGTTTAAATCAAATATGTGTAGGTAGAAAGCCAAAATTGGATAAAGAAGCATCTAAGTCAATGTGCCAGCTAAAATTTTAGATCACTTACTTGCAGAAATAAGACCTTAAATTCCTCAATAAACCTCAATAAACTAGTGTTTTTTAAAGCTTTGGCACTCTTGGATACAATCATTAAAATAATCCAGGATGTAATATTTTAAGATACTTGGTATAAAAAAGTATAAAATAATCAAACAAGCTGAACTCAGACTGAAAAAAAGTTTTTTATTTTTTACCCCATAAAAAGTATAGAAAAGACAGACTTCATTTTAAAGTTGGCAGTGATCAAATATAACTTAAAATGTTGTGGTATGTGAAGGTGAAAATATCAAAGCAGCATCCACTCGAGGATCCAAGAAAACATGAACTTTGCCAGGTAAGAGCGCTAATGTGACTTTGACCTCTTCAGCACTATTGCTTGTTTCAAAACTGGAGCACTGAGGATAGAAAAACTGAAAAATCTGTATAATTTTTTTTAAAAAGTTCACAAAGTGAGCCACACGCTCATTACCAAAAAGCATCCACATAGAGTGTGTACATCAGAAGTATGAAAAAGATGAGTCTTTCAACTCTCAGTTTTAAAAAGGGTTCTTCATAATTACAACTGAGCTGCCACAAAAATATGGCATTAAAGCAGGGTCAAATCTGGCCTCAAGACTTTCACAAGTAAAAACTGACCAGATTAAATAGTAAAAGGAAGCATGTTCGAATGCAACTAAATGGTCAAGAGAGGAACAGCTTGACAGGTTTTCTCAGGTAAAGCAAGTGACTTATGAAGCCAGTCTGACTGAGTGAAGCTCACACAAACACAAAGGAAAGCCTTAATCTGCCCTGTGTGCGTGTGTTGGTATCAGTGATAGTTGGTAAATGTGTATCTTGAAAAAGTTTGTATGTTAGTGTGGGTTACGATTAAATATTGCATGTGAGACAGATTCAGTGTAACTCATAGTGATTGGGAATGCACTACACAGATGATATTTGTTTATCTTTGTCATGATTATGATTTTGATGTTATTGAACCTAGGGCGGTCAAAAGATTACAAATTTTATTTGACATTAATCTAAGAATCAATGTCTACTATCTATTGTATTGCATTTAAAATTCCACTTAAAACTGTTTACAGTCTCTTTGTCATTTTTTCTACTGTCTTAAACTAAGGGTACACGACTTCCTCTTTTGACACAGATCTACTTTTAAAGGTAGATCTATGATTTTTACATAAACTTAACCATAGGAAAAGGAACTTGTTATGGACTGAAAGGGAAATAGGGGTACAGTAGAAAGGTAAATGTTTGATAACACAACTTGCAGATGACTTTTGAATGTTCTGTGAGTTTTTTTAATGTGAAAAGAGACATTAAGGAGCATTGGTGTATATTTACATCACTGTAGCTGCAGGGAGACGCTGACAACCCAGTGTCTTTTGAGTGGTGTGGCGAGGCACACTGGTGTGCCTTGAGGCAAGTCTAGGTGTGCCATGAGAATTTGCTCAGCGATACAATGTTACTGCAACTATACAACTACTTTACTTACTTTTGTCTTCTGTTTTCTTCTAGACAAACTTTGCCATGTTTCGACTAAGTTGACTGCAGGAACTTCGCAGAAACATGGCAAGGTCACACAAAACTATACTCGCCTGCCAATAAGAAAACAGAGATATTATAGTCTGTGAAGATGGTACGAACGTATTTGGAGTATAACTGTAACATGGTTTCAAGAGCCTGTTTGTATCGATATGAATATGGTGTGCCATGGGGTTAGCTTGATCTTAGGTGTGCCCTGGGCAAAAAAACATTAAAAACCACTGGCTTAACAGCTATCTGCTAAAGGGACAATAAACCATGAGATTAGTTGTGATGAACTAAAATTTTGCATTAATTGTTGATCTTAGTTAATTGTGATTTATGCAATTAATCTTGACAGCCGTACTTGTGACCCAAGTCACTCAATATAATAAAATTATTATTTAAAAAAGGCTTGGGTAAATGGAATTTTAGGTACACGCTTAAATCAGTCCAATACAAATGCATGTTAACTAACAAGAAAAGTTTACCAAAGCACCACAAACTTCATAAAAACAGCACAATAAAAGGTTAACCAGGTACACACAACAGTGGCTGGTTAGCTATAGCTACATTCATACACACTATACAATGTTAAATAAATCACAATATCTACGCTGAACTTTGACTAAAAGCTAACAAATATTAAGCTAAGTCTGCGCACGCGCATTTCCAAGCAATCCCAATTGTGCCGTTTTGACTTAGCTAACTTTGAAGGGAATTTCCTCGTGCTTCTCTGATACTTTTCATCTCAAATTTGTCCGGATTCAACGCCTCAGTCTCTGAAGCCACAGAAGGATGTAAATTACAAATGTATCGCTAAAGCAGCTCTACAGTTGAAACCTTTTAGGAGTTGCTGCCGAGCTGTTGAGAAGGAAACGCGCCGCGGTCGACAACTCTGCGGCGCACGAGCGCACGCAGCCTATAGCAATCAATTTCTGCATGAGGCGCACGCGTTTCCCCCTCTCACCAGCGAAGTGCATTATACTACTCAGGAGATTCTCATTTCTGACGCGTTTCTCAATTATTAATGCCGCTCGTCCGTAACACTACAGGGAAAGTAGGATGCTTACCTTCACCGCTGCTCCTTCATTGACTTGAACGGCTGCTCCTACTTTAGTTGTGGGGAATCCTGTCGACGTGCGCGGAGGGTTGATGGAAATCTGGGCAGTTCAACAGATCGGATCGCGCCTCCTTCTCCTCCCTGCCTCCGGCATTAAACTACACTGATGAAGAACAGCATGATCTGTGAGTGGCAATGAAGGAAGAGATCCCATAAGAGGGAAAGGAAGAAAAAAAAAAGATGAGTGGTATAAGGACGCAGCGCGCAGGACTGGAGCGGGGAAAAAGTTGCCCTGGAAGCAGGAAAAAGTTGACAGGCAAAAAAGGGGGACTCCGCTGCAAGTGGCTGCTGTCCGGAGTGGATCTAGTTTACATGTAACCAAAAAAAAAAAAAAAAAAAACGGAGATGGAGAAACAGGCAGGTGTTAAGCGCGCAGGGGAGAGATCCGAGCGCGCAGTGAGAGAGAGAAAACGAGGGGGGAGGAAAAAGAGAGGTGCTGAGCCTGAACCTCACATCAGCCTGACTGCATTTAAGTTTGAATCAGCTGCACACTCTGTTCTGCACGTGTTCCCGTGGACGTGAGACAGAAAAAATTGACCTGCACAGTGAAGAGCCCCGCGCCGGGAAAATATATGTAGACGGGTGGTGGCCAGAAATCGGATCGATCGGGTTATAATTTTGTCCAAAGTCGAGGGAAAATAAAGTTCATGGAGGAATGAAATTTGAAAACAGATGGCGAATCCCGTCGCCCTCCTAAATAAGATTCGATCTTTGGGAATGGAGTGTAGATAATATTTGGTTGGACGTTTGATGAAAATGACGGATTTTTCATTTTGGACAGGTGGGGGTTGATGGAGTGAGGAGGGGGAGGCAGGGGAGGGTGGGGGGTGATAGAAGGTGGATATGATGCGTCTAGAGACAGAAACTAAACTTAGGAGAGGAGGACGCAGTGGGTTTTTTTTTTCTTCTCCCCTTCAAATTTCATCCCTATCCTTCTTTCTCCATTTGCCCCCACAAATACCCCCCACCCTCACTTCCCCCCCACACCTCACCCTCGCAAAGAGGGGCGCCGGGTGGAAGGAGGAAAAGGAGAGAAAACAAGAATACCAAATAAATGAGAAATTTTCGTACAGGCCCCGCTTCCGTGCGTTCCATGCTAGCAATAACAATTAAATATCGACCGCTTTCCCGGCCGGAGAGAACCTGAGATACCCAGAGACTGCCAAGTACCGAGACCCCCCTTCCCTCCCCTCCCATTTCTCCCCATCTTCCACATATGCACTCCCTCACTCACTCACTCCCCTCCTCTTCTCGTCATCCCCTCCCCATACACCTCTTTTCCTTCTAATCCAAGTCCATCAGGCCAATCTCTTCTAATTTGGTGTATCTCATTTCTCTTGATTCTATCCCACAACCCATTTCAGCTCCACTTTTATCATTGCTGATTTGGGGGTGGCCCCTCGGACACACTCCCAATTTTCTCCCCAATGCAGGAGGACTTCCTCACACCATGCATGTTAGTTTATCAAAATCAATTATGGGATTGAGATTCACATTGCTTTCACTCTGGTGTTAGAGCGTCAGGCTCATTGGAGCTACTGCTTTGCTCGACTTCGGCTTCATTTTGACGACTTATGGGTCATTTTCAGCACATTTTCAACTCAACATGCCTACAAAGACAATAAGTGATCCAGCACTGCCTCATTAAAACACACTGGGATTTAAAAAGACACAAATTTGTATAAAACAATACAGACATAGATATTAACATGAGGGAGATGGGTTCATTGACTATTGCAGAACACCTTACTTGTTTATTTGTTTTCACAGTTTTTCCTCAGTCTATTTTTGCCACTTAGTTTATTATCCTGTAAGATGTAATGTATAAAATGGTGCGCAAGAATTTGGTAATCTGTCATTTGGAAGACCTGACTGAAATCAAGAGACACATGGATTGCTGACAGATGTCAATAAACAACAGAACTTCAGCAGGGAACACGAAAAATTCAGCGTCAATGGCTTGAACTGTTCACTAGGGGCCAACTGGCATTGATTTTTTAGGCCAATACAGTACCGATTATTAGTAGTTCTGAGCAATCACTGATATTTGGAACCAATATGTAAACTTGGAACAAAAAGTTAGGAAACTTGCATTTGGTAAACTATTTCTTTGTTGTAATGCTTCTTGGCAATAAATCATATACCATTGGAAAGTCTGTTTATTACCCTTTTAGATGGTTCCACATTTGTAAGGAACATGCATTCGTGGGATGAGCAGCAGAGCTGAGTATGTTGGTTGCACCCATGAAAAATTTGCCAAATCACTATTATAAAAGAAATACTGTACATGCAAAAACATTTGAAATAAATTGGATTAAACTTCTGTTTAGGGTTAGGGTATGAGTTGAGATAAAGATTGGGACACAAAAAGTTAAAAGTTTAAAAACTGACTTGCAAAACTTGATTACACATGTACAACATAACATGTAATAGGCTAAAGCAGAGAAAACAGTCTGATTACAAGAAAAAAGTTTGTCCTCCATTGAAATTTCAAATACAGCCAGCATAGCTAGCATAGGCCCATTAACTGTACAAGCTACGTAGATAATGGAGATACACAGCTAATGTAGCTAAACTCATTGAGTAGTGACATATCTGTTATCTACGTAGCTAAGTAAGCTTTAGCTACTTTAGCTAAGGCTCCATTGCTAAAGCTAACGAGGTCAAAGATAATGGAGCTTTGTAGCTAAAGTAGCTAACCTAGATAAAGCTGAGCTCATACAGCAGCTATGTAAGATACATAGGCACATTATCTATGTAGTTTGTAGCTTTAGCTACATTTGCTAAATATAACTTATATAAATTGGCTTATATAAAAACATTGGTTACATTGCTAAAATAGTTATGTTAGCTTTAGCTACCAAAGCTAAAGAGAGCCACACTTCATGAAGCTACTTCTTAAATGGGTCTATGCATACTTGTAATTTAATCCAGGATTACACCTCTGACTTCTCATTTTTTAAATTTATGAAGTCTGTAATGTTTGCAGTGTGGATATTTCATGAATTCAACTGCCAAACTTTGTTAGTAATCCCTTAATCTGCATAGTTTTCCCAGAATGCCTATGAGTGTTGATACTTTTGCACCATGAGTGAAGTGCCCGTCATTTTGACAAGTCTTGTCTGTGAGGACCAACTTTGGTAAAACAAGGATGGTGTACTGAACTCTAGGAAGAGAACTTTCTGGGAGAAATTAGTATTTTCAACATGTTTAGTTAGTTCATTTCAGCTGGACAAAGATATACATATGATGGGTGGTGCACTTTTTTTAAAGATATATTTTGGGCATTTTTGTGCCTTTATTTGACTGAGGAGGACAGAAGTTAGAGTCGGAAACAAGGACGAGATCAGCGGAAAGACATGAGCTAAAGGGCCTCAGCCGGATTCGAACCCTGGCCGTCCGCATACATGGGGTGCACCTTGAACCACTAGGCCACCTGCACCCCATGCACTGATTTTTGAGAACCACTTACTAGACTATTTTCTGTCAGGGCACAATTTCAACTTTTTGTTACTATGTTTTTTTGAGACCATGTCTAAAACCTGTTTGGCTGATTGAAGACAATGGCAAGCTGGATTTTGATTGAAGACAAAAAAAATGGAGATTCAGTTTGCAGAATCTGTTAATAAATGACAACACTAAAGAAATGACCATAACAAAGTCAATATCTGTGGTCATGAACAGGAAATAGTGGGGATTTTTGTAGAATGGTTGATTATCATTTGATGGTTTTTCAAACAGCACAATGGGGGACTTCATGTTTGGTGTTAAATTCACAACTCTCAAGGCTTCTTGAAGAGTGACTAGACTCAGGAGAGATTTGGGTAGTCTGTCACTTTTTAAGATAATTTCAGTGGGTGCTTTATTCTCATTCAGATAGGAAAATGGGAAATGTGTATCCAGTGTGATGAGGACTACATCTCCTGTACATGGGACTTCTCTTCTCTGCTGACCGAGCTAAAACAGCGCACATTTCGGTCTCATTTCTGTCATAACAGGGTGAAAGAACAGAGCTAAGGCTTTCTGAAAAATGTTGCAGAAGCAATGACCAAAGTAAAGCAATGGCCACAGCATAACTTTATTATTTATGGTCTTGATTTGATTGACAATAGTGAAAAAACAACAACCATGATATAAACACAACAGACTGTCGATTGATTGGTAGGCTGACTTTTTGATAACCTCTTACTGTCATATTTTCCTTTGTAGCATTGTTTTGTTTTAAGATGGGTGGATTTATGTTGGGCATATAACTGATAAAACCCTTCAAGGCTTCAAGAATTTGGTGGTCTGTCATACAGAGGACAAAAATGGACCAAAAGATGAACGTACAAAGATAAACACTGGAGAAGCAGGTGACAACCAACAAAACTCAAACGGTGACCATGAAAAACTGGAATGTTTGGCCATGACTTGTACAGTTGTGAAAAATTAAAGTTCCTGTGAGCAACTTTTAATTTGTGTTGATTTGGTGACCCCTGTGAACAAAAGTGGTACCTCCTATCCCTTTGCTGATCTTGCTCTTTACAGTTATAAGTTATGTGTGTTTACCTGAGTATCTCCTCCCGCTCTCCACTATTAATATCACATCATGTTAAACTTTGCACTTTACCTTGCTTTGTCTGACACCTGAAGAAGTAAAAGTCTCCTCACAGGTGCTTAAAAGACATAAATATCAATAAATACATATTTTACATCTCAAAAATAAGTGTCTCACTTCATAGGAGAGCAGGTCTAGGCCTTCTATTCTTTATAATAGAACTGCACATACCCAACATTGATCCTCCAGCAAGCATAGAAATAACTTACTTGTTACAGGTAGAAATCTTGAGCAGAACCGGACATGGAGATGGACAGCCATCTGCCACAAGTAGCTAGCCAGAAAAAGAAAAAAAACATGTAAATACAAAGGGGCTGCTCCATTATAAAAAATCACAATAATTATAAATGATATTGTGACCATGATCAACTGATCTTTTCACTGATGTGATGACAACACTTAACACTTGTTCAAACAGTTGACCAGTTCCTTGAGCCCAGAGTTGCCAGCAGTGTTTAATGGAAGCATGTCTTTTTCTAGCACGCACGGTGTGATGACCTCTAATGTTCCTCTATGTCTAAGAGAGCTGGTCGGATTGTAAAGTATATCATAAAAGCTAACTGTGCTTTTGTTGGAGCATTGAGCATTTTTGCATTTATTTATTTCTTGAATATATACAATCAATGTGAAAATTTCTGCCTTGAAAGACAGCCACAACTGTTGCCAGTTGCCTGTTAAAGGTGACTGAGGTAATTTTACCTTTTCGTTCATGAAAACTGCCTGTCATCTTCTTTAGCTCTCACCTTTTAAACTACCCAGAGTGCATGCTGCTCCTCACTTAAATTGTCCTCAGCTAATCGTGAGGGGTCTGGCTGCAGACGGTACATTTCTGACAGCTGTTCTCGCAGACTGTTCATCTGAGACACCGTATATCTCAGAAAAAAAGTGCCATTATTTGTCAGTACAACATATTTCCAGTTTTTGAGTTTTTTAAATTAAATTTATTCATAAACAAAGTCTGGCAGTTATATTCAAGAAATAACCACGTTACAAACATTACAGACTAAGAAGCATATCAGAAATAAAACAGAGAAAAAGGTCAGAGGTCTAATCAGGGATTACATTATTCAAAGATCCATTTTAGAAGAAGTTAGCTAAGCTAGCTATGTAATAAACATAACTTACTACATAAGCCAACGTAGGTAAGTAAGCTTTACTGATGTGAGCTTTAGCAAATGTAGCTAAAGCTAATGTAGCTACATAAATTAGTTTACATAGCTGCTTTGTAAGGTTAGCTTTAGCTCTGTTAGCTATGTAGCTCTGCTAGCTGTATAGCTGACACAACTAAAGGAGCTTTGTTAGCTATGTTGGCTGTGTCAGAGTGATTTCATGGAGGATGAGTTTTTTCCTGTAAGCAGACTGTCTACTCGGCTTTATTAAAGGTTTTTTGATTAGACTTTCGGTATCCTAACCCTTAACTTAACCCTAAATGAAACCTTAATCTAATTTAATTTCCAAAGATTTAGCGTTTATTTCTGCTCTGAGATATTTGGCATCCCAGATAAACGGTCTGAGAGTGACCATCAGGAATAAACGGTCTGCAGCCAGACTTCCTTGAGTTAATTGCCCAGCACTAAAACATACTGCGTTACCACGGCAAATAGTCACTGCTTTGGCCACAATACGTACTAAAAAGGTGGCAAATAGGTAGAGCTGTTCTAATTCCAATATGAGTATCAGAAATACATCCAAAGCTCCTGAAAATGGGGGTACTGGTATCAGTGAGCACACATGCTTATGTAGAGATCTGGTATCAGCCTTGTTACATATGACAAAGAGTGACGCAGGTTATTAAAAGTTCAATAACTTTTAACCATAAGTCACAGCCTTTTACCTTTTCCTCTCTTAAAACAAACCATTGTGCCATTCAGTTGTAACTATCAATGCCTTTGTAGTGACCCTGGAGCTTGGGTGACTTTTTAAGGACTTTTAATATTAAATCCACACCAGTACATTTGATAATAAATGCCTTTTTGTCTGTTTTTTTAAAAACCCATTTTGATTGTATATTGAATGCTAACCGCCATACTGGTTTTCCAGACTGCTTTGTTAGAGGAATGTGTCAAACTGTGCATGCTTAAACATGAAGATCATTATGGAATCGATGTGGAAAGAGCATAATGGAGAGACAGAGAGACCCTGCAGTGGTCCTCTGTGTTATTGTTGGTATCGGAATCAGTATCAGGATTGAGTTTGGGAACAGTGACTTATTATATATATTAGCAAAAATTATATATGGTTCATCCCAAGACAAAAGGAGCGTGATAAAGCAAATGGGAGATCTTGTTTAATCCAGAGTGTCCTGTTTTCATGATTGCGAGAAGCACTGAAACACACTGTGACACAATGGCATATAGTCATTGTTTTGTAGCAGATCAGTACTTGGTATCGGCCCAGACCCAACGCTCTGGTATCGGGAAGGAAAAAGTGGTATTGGAACATCTCGAGGCCATACTGAGTACAGAATCCCATCTTTTCGTAAACAGGATTGCATAGAGAAACACTGAGAGTGAAGAGATTTTTGTCCTTTTACTGGTGAAATCTACTGGGTGAGACATTTCAAATTTAAAGTGCTCAGACTACTTTTTTATTCCAGTCATTTTTTTTCCATGCGGTAAGTGAATACACCATTTTTGGGCATTTTTTTGAAAACCGCTGTGGCTCTTTGTGCAAAATGATGACCTCTAATCTAGTGGTCTATATCCACCAGGGAACAAAAGGGAGTCTGGGGGTTTGAAGCTCTCAGACCCCAAAGACAAACAGGTAGACTCCATTCCTTTGCAACAACCTCCTTTTGTTGATTGACAGGGCCTCTGGATTTGTGCAAACTCGTGACAAGACTGCCAGAGGAGTGGCATTATGTTGGACTTATAAGTCCTGAGCACGCCAATGCCAACTTTTCCAAACGAATTGCACAACTATCAAAAGTTTCTCCATCATTGTCGTTGTGTCTTCTCTCACTCCTCTTTATATTTTTTTCCGCCTCAGAACTTCTCTCTGCTCGCACCCAAGCCATTCAATTTCTATTTATTTCACCCCCCCCCCACCCTCACCTCGCCTCCACCCGCCTCCACCCCCCCCCCCCCCAACCCCCCTCTCGCTCTCCCTCATCCTCCGTCTCATCTCTCCTTTTCCACACCTCTCCTCGCTATTAAAACCCACTCTTCCCCCTGTTGTCACCCTAATTCTCCCTCCCTCCATCCATCCCGCCGTCTTTTCCCTTTTCCTTATACTTCCCTCCACCTCGTTATCTCCCCCGTTTGACTTTAATTAGTTAATGCATTAATTATCTACGCCCCAATACCTGCACCATTAACATAGCCTCTCCTCCCCGTGGCTCCCTCTCTGTCTCACCCCGAGGCCTCTGGGCTGGAGATGCTGCGCGGACGCACGGCTAAAGCGCGCACACGCACGGACACACAAAACCTGCTTTCTCCCTCTCTCCCTTTTTTACCCCATGCCTCTTTTTCACTCTATTTCTCAGTCTTCCACTCTTTGCCCCCTACCTATTTCCCCCCAAGTCATCTCTCTCCCCCCTCTCTATCTTTCTTCTGCCCCCCTCATACTCTCCTCTTTTTCTCTCTGTGCCTTGCAGTCGCCTCTGCCGGCTGCTCTCTCTCCCCGGCGACGGAATTATGAAAAATGCGCCCATCGACAGAGCGCCTCAGCTTCGATTAGCCGAGATGGGACATGACAGGCCGCGATCAATACTTATACCGTCCTATAACGTGTCAACTAATGAATCAATCTCGGCTAAATTTTCCATTTTTCAAAAGCCGACGCGAGAGACTGGAATATCCTCTTTTGTAAAGATATTATTATCGATTTCGTCGGCAATTTGACATCGGGGGTAGTTAATTCCACTCTAGAATAAAATTGAAAACACTTGAGATTGAAGTGAGAGAGGGAAGAGAGAGGGAGAGGAGGGGGGAGAGGGGAGAGGAGAGGAGGGAGGCAAGGGCAGGCAGGAGGGGAGGGGGGGAGACGGCTGTTGACTTGATAAAAGAGAATGGGAAGATGGAAGGAAGGGGGAGAGGAGGGAAGGAAGAAGAGATACTACTGTGGTGATGCAGAGACAGCAGCAGTCTGTCTATCTATCTATCTATCTATCTATCTATCTATCTAATGTTAAAGTGAAAACAGATTTCTACAAAGGAGTGTAAATGAAACAAAAAGATGTAAGATAAAATAAGTGACTGCATAAATATTCACCCCCTTTTAAAGCGACTGACCCTTTTCAACAGAACTTCAGCCAACTGGAGCTAGTAGTCTCAGTATTAATTAAATATGGATCACCTGAGTGTAGTGAATGTGTCTCAAGTGATTGGAGTATGTAGACAGCTGTGTCTGGAAGGTCCAGTCACTGGTTAATCAGTATTCCTGGCTACCATTACACCATGAAGTCAAAGGAACACTCCAAGCAAATTCAAGAATTGGAAGACATATGGCACACGTGTAAATCTGCCTAGATCAGGCCATCCTCACAAACTGAGTGAGCGTGCAAGAAGGAGACTAGTGAGATAGGCCGCCAAGACACCAGAACTCACAAGAAATCTTGACTACAGTTCTCCAAAAGGCATGTGGGAGACTCCATGGTTAAGTGGAAGAAAGTACCAAAATGGGGCTTTGTGGCAATCAGAAAAGACACTATGTTTGGTGGAACAGTGCACATCACCACAAACAACACCACCCCCCCATGAAGCACAGTGGTGTCAGCATCATGCTGTGGGGGATGCTTCTCGGCAGTGGGTCCTGGAAGGTTTGTAAAGGTACAGGCTATAATGGATGTGGCAAAATATAGGAAAATCCTGGAGGACAGTATTATTCAGTCTGCAAGAGAACGAAAGCTTGGGAGAATTATTGTTTTCCAACATAACAATGACCCAAACTATTCAGTGAAAGCTACGCAGAAAGAGTTTATAGACAGAAGAAAAAGAGTAAAATTAGCAGTAAAAAAGACCAGGTGGGAGGTGGAAGTTGGTACCGCAATCTCAGCAAGCCTGTGGAAAGAGAGCTTAGAGAACGTACAAACCAGTTCAAAAAAAACAATGCATTGCCTTGTCCAGCTCAAAATTATACATAGGCTGCCCTACTCCAAGGAGAAGCTACACTCCACAGACCAAGAAACATCTCCTTTGTGTGATAAATGTCATACCCCTGTAGCAAACCATCATCACAGTTTTGTACTCTGTCCTTGAACTCAATGTTTGGGACTGGATGGTTTTTTTGTTTTTGTTTTTTTTTTTTTATATCTGAGGCTATGAACAAAATAGAGCCAGAGCCTTTGCTTATCATTCTTGGCTTATCTGAATCCTCTAAAAGATTAAACAGTGTGCAGCAATGCTTTCTCTCTCACTGCCTTATAATAGCAAAGAAACTGATATTAATGCTAGGGAAGAGCGAGTGCCCCTAGCTCTAAGATGTGGTTAGATGATTTTACTAACACGCTCCACTTGGAGAGGAAAAGATACACTCTGAAGGATAAACTTCCACAATTCAATAAGACCTGGAATCCAGCATTCATAATTATTAAAACCATGGTGATTGTGACATTGTGAAATAATAAAGAGTGAAAAATAGCCCAAGGTTTGGGTTATAGGGTAACTGGGGAAGGTAGGGGGAACTATGGATGGTTTTCTAAACAACTTGGTATTTTTTTTTTCTTCAGATTTCATTTAGGTTCTGTACCATTCAGTTCTGTATTTCAATGCGTGAGCACATTTGTGAAAAAACAACTTGAGACCTGCATGTACAAGGAAATGTATTTGATACCGGATTGCTCAATACCTGCAACATTCACATACACACTTTGTGCTACATAATTTTGAATGAAAAGTGACATACAAATAAAGGCTGACTGATTGATTTTCAATCCATAACAAGTTTCTTTTTCACTATCCATTACCATCTGAAGTTCCTGATTTTCTTTAAACTTAAAGCAGGTCTGTATCTAAACAAAAAGTCAGTCATTCTTAGTTCAAGACAGTAAAAAAGTTCCACAACGAAATAAGAGCAATTAAAAAAAAACGATTAATAGTGGAATTTCAAAATGAGACAACAAAGAGATTTTTCACTATTAAAAATAGAAACCCTGAGATCAGAGCGATCAAAAATTATGAACAGTTTCACAGCCCTACTTAAAATATAAAACAGGACCTCAAACAAATACTGATATAAATCAGCCTAACAGTTCTGATTTAACAGGCTGAATAAAACTAAAGATAGACCAATTATTGACGCTAACGAAGGGTAGGCCTGGCTGATTATTGATGCATTGGCATTTAGCAGTTATCAGTATCAGTATTTTATTTTCCCATATCGGCCCAGCTTCTCTGGCTCCACTGCAAGGTGTGTCTTCCCCTCTGACTTTGTTTTCATTCTCTACAGTCTCGCCTAATCTCCTTCCCACAACCCTATGACTGGCTTGATGTCACATAACTAGCTAATCAGCACTGACGCCTGGGTGGCACTGACAGAGGGAGAGTACGGCATCACTTCCTGTTTCTTGTTGCAGTGTTGCTCTGTGCTGTTTCTCATGTTGACAGAGCTTGTGCTAAATAGTCTATTTTTATTCATCTTTAACATGCAGTTCTACTTTGTCACATTAAGGGCATTTTATAAGTCATAATAAATGCATAATGGTTCTAAATATAATTTTTTGGTCTCATGCACTACTTATAATCAGTGTTGATATTGGCCCTGAAAAACCAACATCAGTTGACCCTTAAATAAAACAATAAAAGATGATGCTATTAAAAGAATAAAAAGATCTTTTAGGGTAAAAAGGTAAATGACTGTAAGAAACAGTAAACCTAAGGAGAATGTAATAATCTGATCGTAGGGGGAATGGATGATTTAGAGCAGCAGTTAGTTTAACAAACAGGCACAACACCCTCAAAGTTTTAAAGCTGCAGATAAATACACAAAGACAAACACACACAAGCTGCTCCTGGGTTGCATACGCATGCGAGTGCCTTCAGGGCATGCATGATCAAAATTGGTTATCATTTGGCTTTTTACTGGTGTCATATCGAAGTTTAAAATCCTGGTGTCATGACAGCCCTAAGTGGTAAGTGGTAAGTTTGTCCAATCTTGTCAACAGACGAGGTTGATATTAGATCATTTAGGAAACAAGGTTTTTGATACCTATATGCTTTGGTCTCACTTTTTTCTAACAACAATGTCTGTTATCTAACTATAGTACTGGAAAGTGAAAAAGCTTTAAAAAGTACTAATATTACATAAGACAGGAGCTAAGGAGAGGAATAAATCAAACAAAAACTGCAAGTAAACTCCTGCACTCTATTTAAATTTTGCGAATGCATTGGCAGTGGTCTTTACTTAAAAACTGCCAGAGAGGTGTTTTTATTTACAGCTTCAAGGACTCTCAGCTCATATGAATTACAATCAAGATGCTTAAGTAATCCTTTGAAACGCAGAAGTTACATTCCAGGTCTGGTCACATGACTGACTATCTAGCCAACAAGAAGTAGATGAACTAGTCCCAGTTTGATTTGACTTCATGAGTGTTAACGTGTACTTTATGTCATATTTACAAACTAGCATCTGAGTGTTTGTGTGCATGTACGAGCACATGCCTGGATGTGTGTGTGTCAGTGCAGAGAGGGAGAGAGAGAGAGAAGGAGAGAGGGAGAGAGAGGAGCGTCAGCATGTGTGTCAGAGTGAAATATAGATGGAGGAGGCCGGTGTGTGTGAGGGTCAGCGAGGTGCAGTGTAACTGTCGACAATCACAGCCTTATTTACCTGTCAAAAACACTATCATCCCACACAGCCCCAGCCAAGCAATTTCTCCTGTCTCTTCCTCCCTCCTCACCCTCTCTCTCTCCCCCTCTTTCTCACTCTCTCTCTACCTCCAATTACAACCTAGAGGGCTATTTCTCTCCAGGACAAAAACACTACCCGCTAGCCCTCCCTCTCCTTTCCGATAGCCCCTTCTCTCTCGCCATTTCTGAACCTCCTCTCTCCTTTTTCTACCCCCCACTCTCTCCCCCGTTCTTTTTCCTCTGCTGAGAGTTGGAGAGTGGAAATGAACAAGCTGTAAACACACACCACTTATGGCAGTGTATGCTGTTGTGTATTTGTTGGTGGAGGCTGGATGAGGTGAAGGCTGTGGTATATGAGGCCAGAGGTGTGGGCTACAGTACCAGATGGAGAGACGTGAAATAAAGATGCACGGCGGGTTGACAGGCGGTTTGATCAATGCACTGTTGGTCGCTCACTAAACCCTCCTGTTCCGAAACGGCGTCTGCTGAAAAGTGCACAGTTACAAAGCATGTTCATTTTTACACACTATGTGCTGTCTGCTTCCTTATACTGCTCTGCTGTTAAACAAGGAAACTGTAGTCAATATTCTGCACACATTCTCAACAAAATCCCAAAGAAGCCTCAGTAAATTAACCCTACTGTGTACACAAAGCTGAAAGACATCTCCAAAACTGCTAACATCTTGAGTGGCACTCACTGCAGACATGTTCCTTGCAATAAATTCATAAACACAACAAAGAACAAAACAAATATGCATTGATCCACAGCTAAACATATGCAGTGTCTAATAAATACAGTGTCTGTTCCCTTTTTAGTTGAACACAGTATGTCAATTCCACCATCAGTGGGCTCTCAATCAAAACAATAACAAAAGATGATGTTGACGGTAGTAGGAAATCATGGTGCTTTAACATGGACTTCGTCCTATTCTGATCCTATTCTGTAAATATTTTTTACATGCACACCTGGTGATTCACATCCCTTTTAACATGATAAATATTAGTATCCCAGGTTATGATCACTGTATTTTATTTGCAGAGCTGCCCGTGATGTTTATTTTTTACAACATAAACTGTGGTAACTTTGACATCTTTGAGAAACCTATGGTTTACTGGAGGCTTTAAATTCATGCAGTATATAATGTAGCCACCTCATTTTCAGCAATGGGAGAATAGACAGCAAATATTGAACATGCCCTTATCTCTGGCTGGTATCTGTACTGCCATTACATGGGACAAGGGGGCAGGGGTGAAGATATTCAGCTGTCAGTATTTAGATGCTTTGTCCTGGGCAATATAGGTTATTATTGAGGAATCCTATTTTTTAACTAATGAATCCTATTTGTGGAAAATTTAGATTTTGAAAAATGAAAAAGTAGACTTTCTCTTGAACTTTCTCTGGGTCTCCTCTTGGGCTCTGCACAGCTAAGTACAGGATAGACTGGTTGGAAATTTCCTCTGAATTGATTCTAGCTGCTTAACTGTCCTGGGTCTTCTTTGACGGATTTTTCGTTTTATGTTCTGCCAAACGTTTTCTATTGGTGAAAGGTCGGAACTGCAGGGAGGCCAGTTCAGCAGCTGGACTCTTTTACTGCGAAGCCATACTGTTGTGATGGATGTGGTATGTGGTTTAGCACTGTCTCACTAAAATATGTGATTCCTTCCCAGAAAGTGGTGCTGCCTGGATCAGAGCATATGTTGCTCTTCAACCTCTATATACTTTTCAGCATTCATAGTGCCTTTTCAGATGTGCAAGCTGCTGACGCCATAGGCACTAATGCAACTCCACACCATCAGAGATGCAGGCCTTTGAAATGTGTGCTGATAACAAGCTGGATTCTTTCCCTCCTCTTTAGTCTGCAGGACATGGAGTCCAAGGTTTTAAAAAAGAATTTAAAATTTTGATTCATCTGACCACAGAACAGTTTTCCATAGTGCCATGGTCCAATTTAAATGAGCTTTGGTTTTCTGGATTATTCACATATGGCCTCTTTGTTTTCATGGTACAGTTTTAACTTGTATTTGTGGATGGCATGGTGACCTGTGTTGACAGACAATGATTTGTGGAAGTGTTCCTGAGCCCATGCAGTAATTTAGGAAATGGGCTACAAGTGTTGTGTTCTTTGTATCAAGCTACTTTTTAACCACATGTAATAAGCGCCCAAAGTCTTGTTTTCAGATGAAATTAGATTTTTAACTCAATTTTGGAAATCAAGGTCCCCAACACTGAAATAAGATCAGGGAGGCACAGAATTCAAGGTGCTATAAATCCAGTGTTTTCAGTTTCCACAGTCAGCCATAGTTTGAGGTGCCATATCATCTGCTGCTGTTGGTCCACTGTGCTTTATCAAGTCCACAGCCAACTCTTCAAGCACTTCATGCTTCCATCTGCTGAGAAACGTTATGGAGATACTGACTCCTTTTCCAGCAGGACCATCAACACTGCCCACATGAAGCCAAAAAAAATACCAATTCTGGCATTTGTGCTATTTTAAATCAAACATAGGTTCTCCATGTTGTGAAAAACATCACATTCTGTTTATCATTTTTCACACTGTTTCAGCTTTTTAGGGTTGTATGAGAATATTCCTATGACAAAGACAGTTTGACAGATTAGAGCGACTTGAGGAATTCTGCTGATACATGACTAGTGGATAGCTGTGTGGCCTTTTATTTCCTGCACTGAGTCCTGGTGCAGAAACATACACATGTGCACAGTCACACATATACACACAGATGTACACACACAGACTGATAGCAGTCTGCTGTCTGTCTTCCTGACTGGCTCTGTGAAAAGGCCATCTGACAAAGCCATTAACAGGGCGGTGTAATACCTGTGTCTGTAGTGAGCTGAGCGACACAAAAAGACATTTATGGGCACTGCCATGACAGGAGAAGCACTGTGACATCTGAGTGACTGACTGACTGGATTTCAGGCTGGTTGACAAGAAAAGGCAGGAAGAGACACCAACGCTGCAGAGACAGAGATGGAGACAAGAGAAGGGACATGAATCATGTCAGATTGAGGGAGAGAATCCAGCCTGGAAGCTGCACACACAACTACGTTAGCCTGTATCGACACTTTGGCAAAAAAGTTTTCAAATTGATCAAACAGGGCCAAGATTTTACACAGCAGGGGTCAAATCTGAGCACAAAGAGTGTAGACATTGAGTGTTGTACTTTGAAATTTCTCCAAAAAAAAGAATTTTCATTATCAGTAAGTGTAGCACTCTGCTGTAAATGATGGGGAATTGAGGTGTCATTTTAGTGGATCTAGATGGAGAATGGGCAAAGAACAAAAAGCAAAGAAGAAAGAGTTATGGACAATAAGATGAATAGAAAGTCAGAGCAGAAATGTAAAGTGTGAGACTAAGAGGGAAAGAGGAGAATGATGTTGAATTGAGTGTGTGCATGTGTGTTGTAGTGAGTGCAGCCGGGGCAGCAGGCAGAGGCAGCTAAGCAGAACCAGCCAGCCCTCACAAACCAATCAGGCCTTCATTAGGCTGGGCGGGAGGGATCGATGGCCAGCCCGCATCAATTAAACAGCACTCGTACCACACTATATATACACACACATGCACCTATTCTATACACTGGCATCACAAACCCATACGTACACCAATCAGACACAGAAAAGTATTATTTTAAATCAGCACTTACACAGAAAAAAATGTTAAAGACTGAGATATTTTATTTCTCATACAATTGACAAACAGTATTGAATACATATTCCAACTGGGGCAAACATGATGCATTCCTGTGCACATCACAATTTAAAATCCAGCATGCCATTGTATGATTTACTCTCAAAAAAAAAAAAAAAAGTCTAATCTTACTCATCTTTAAGCTTTTGAACACTTTTCTTGTGCTTAAGAGTCATTAAACTAATCAAAGAAAAAAATAATGTCAGTTATTTTGGTATTCCATAACTTATCGAGTAAATTAAACATTAATAAAACAGAATTTAAAATAATGAGAGGAATTCCTGTCGTGAAACTTTATCAACTAAAAGAAAAGGTGCGTACTTTTAAAGTCAGTTTCCAAACTGCAATCACACTGTAACCTGTCCATTCGCTCTCTCAACCCCCGACATACACTCACAACATCGATAACACCCAATTACACATAAGCTCACACATGGTGGGTCCTGAAAACACACAATTACATGCGCTCCGGACACACTTTTTATTAACACTCAATTACACACACGCATAAATCACAGACGAGCCGTGCAGCCACGAGAGCGTAACTGGGAGCTGCTGTGTGAGGGACAGATCATTTTCTTGAGGCACTGCCCTGACAAAAGGCAAAAAAAAAAAAACAGGAAAGTTAGAGGTAAGTCCACAGAGAAGTCAGGCTATTCTGCACAACGACACATGAAAGGAGCTGGCTATGAACAAGTACCACCTATGTTGGTCTTGCTTTTTTGATGCTAACACAAGATTATTACAAATAAGCAAAACAGTGTTCAAAGATTATAAAAAATAGTGTGTTTCCTGCAGTCTCATGCAGATTGCTGGAAGTTCATGTCCAAGAGCGACTCTCAGATGCAGAATTTAAGATCACAATGTCGCACCATGTAACTATAACGTTTTAATCTCTTAGAAACAACACCTCATCCTCATCATCTTAACTTGACACAGAGATGCAGGATTATAACATGTTTAAGTGTCACTGTGTCACTGCTCCACTCTCCATCACAGCAGCAACTCTTGCTGTGTGTTTAATTCACTGGTCAGCAAATACATTGTATTGAGTCCCTTTATCATGGTGTTAAAATGCACATTACCCTTTTGTTTTAACCTTTACTAGATGAAAACCCGGTGAGATCAAAATCTCTTTCACAAGGGTGACCTGGCCAAAAGGTCAGCAGCACACATCGTTATAAACAAATAATATAATTCAAAATACATATTACAACAATTATTTAAAACAAACAATATTGCCGAAAGTGATTTAAAGTGCTGGAGTTGAGGTCAAAATAGCAATTCAAAAACACAGGCAGTGTTCAAGGGTCCCACGTTGTCAATCATTTAAGACCAAATGAAAAGCTTCAAGTGAAGTGAGTTATGACAGTTTTACCTCAGTCTGGAGAGTATTCCATGACAAAACTGAATACTCTTTACCCCTGTTCAGTCCTGACATGAGGAACACGCAGATAAAAAAAACGTCACTGGAACGCAAAGCTTAGTGGCTTTTAGTTCTTTGAAGAAGAGTACAAAAATAAGAAGAAACTAAGCCAAGAGCCTTATAAATCAGCACCTGCAAACACTCAGACCAGGCCAATCAGATTTAACATGGAGTTCACAATGATGAGTGAGGCGACTGCAACCAGAGACAAAACAGTGCACAGTTATAAACAGTTTTCAAGGACTGTAGATATTTGGCTGAAGAACTCATGTACATTAAGCAAAGGTAGAAAGGTTGCTGATATAAGATGTTTATGAGCTCTGAGGGAGAATCAGGGTTTGTTTCTGTAATAGAAGCCCAGCTTCACACTGTATTTGGGGGCAAAACTGGTAATGTGTGCTTTGAACAAAGCTTAAGATCAATAAGAAAGCCCAGATATTTACCATTTGAGACTTGCTCAATAGGTATAACTGGTATAGTTAAGATTGAAGGGATGTTGCTTGTTAACTCACTTGTGTAAGAAAATACCAAAGTTTGGTTCTGTCTGCATTCAAAACCAATTTGAGTTTCTGCAGACGTGACTGAACACTGAAAGCAGACTGTAAAAACTCAAAGGCCTGTGTAACAGAGATCAGAGATCAGAGGAGAGAACAAACGATATCTCCTGGTCCTTAAAAGTTTTTCTTTACATCCCAACCTGCTGAGATTTTTTCCCCCTCAGCAAATATATGCTGCATGCTAGGCCTGGCAATTCTGGCAAAAATCAAAATCATGATTAATTGAAATTTTTACCTTAATTATGATGGATGAATGATTGTTCCACCCGCAACCTCTGACTCTGTTTGTTCTGAAAATATTTGTACAATTTTAAAACAAATAACTGAAAGGAACATACAAAGACAAAAAAACCATGATTATTTATTGAAACAACTAAAATCAAAACACACATCAGCTGAAATTAAACTGATGTTCTTGTGTTTCAAACACAAGAACATCGTGGCCAAACGTGGCCATCGAATAGGTTGGACACCATGTAGTTCCTAGAGCAGTTTCTACAGCTGTTGTATAAATAGAGGTTGAGTTTTAGCAGACTGGATGGGATGATGTCACATGACTAGTACTTCTTCTTCCCTTTTCAGCAAGCTACATGCCTTGCAACACCTGGCTACCTATCACATGACTACTCAGCTAGTAGTTTGTTTTTAAGGGGGTGGTGCATAAGTAGAGAGAGGTATTACAAGGGAAAAATTGAAATAATTGACACGGCAGGTTTTTGTCAGTTAGAGGCTCTAAATGTATCGATTGTTTTTCGATTAATTGCCCAGCTCTACTGCATGCTGTCTGGTATACTGATAAACTTCACATATTTCACTATAAATTAAGATTAAAAACAACATCTGAAGTTTTGTGCTACAATCATATGAATATAGACAGGTGCACACTAGTTGTCTCTGAGTCGGTTGTTATTTCAGTATTTATAATAAGGTTAAAACTAATATGTCAGGCTGCACAAAGCTTCTTTTATTAATTTCTAAGTTCATTTAGACTAGCAGGAGGGTGCAGTGAGGAACTGATTGAACTGATCTTGAGATACCATGTAGTTTCTATTTATTTGTTTTTTTTTTACCAAAATGACCAATTGATTGGAAGGTCAGTGGGTAAAATTTCAGCCAACTATTTACTTTTTTTAAATGGTTGATTACAGGCCTAATAATTACTTAAGATCAATATGTACAACAGCATAAAGAGTTTTTATCTTTGAAAACTGTAAATCTCTTACAGATCAGATATGCATGATACATGAGTACAAGTGCAACTCTTACATTCAAATTTTACTTAATCATGATTAATAGACTTAACAATCTTCAATATTGCAAATGTTCAAGCTGGCGCTCACTTAGACTGATTTAGACTGAGACTGTGGAGAGCCAGAGGAGCTAACAAACCTGTCAACAGAGCCAAAGTAGCCCACTTTTAAATAAATCAATTCATCTTAAATCAATAAAATAATATGCTGATACAGACAATCAGCCAAATGCTGAAAATCAGCCCTGTTGTTTATTTAATTTGTCCTTAAATGGCTATAATTAAAAGTTTAAATTTCAGTGGGATCATCATGAGTCATTATATTACATGATAATAGTTTGAGTTATAAAATCTCAAAGAGAAATTGAACACTATTTGCAAAAGACCTAAAAATATTACTCTGGTCATGATTTTCATTTGAACACATCCTCAGCTCATTCCAGGATATCGAAGGCTTTAGAAATTTTATTTAAAAACTGCTTAAGAAACAGGAGAATGCATTATGAGAACGGATTTGTACAAAGTTTACAAAGATCAGGTGTAACGCCTTTTTCATGGCTGATGGGTGATCTCAAGATTCCCCCCCAAAACAGCTGCTGCGGTGCAGCAGATGCAACGTGGTGAAAATATTCAACTCCAAAATAAATGTGTCTGTATTGGCCGATTACCGGGCCACGCTTCCTGAGCCCTGCGCGTCACCTGCTCACTGTGGCATTGACACGTCAGTCTCCCACGGCTAACGCTATGTGACAGTGTTGAGATTATAATATCTGGCCCGTATTACCGGGCATTAACGCCATTACCGCGCCCCGCCCGTTCAGGTGGGCCACTCTGGGACTGAGAGATCAGGAAATTGAGAGAAAGTAGTGTGGAAAAGGAGGGAGGAGGATTGCAGGATAGATGAATGAATTTGAGAAAATGGGAAAAGCAGTTTAACTGCAGTTACAGGCCTGTATAGTTGAGGAAGAAAATGACTAAACATCTGACAATCAACTGGGAAAGATGGGGCATTTTCTATCTGATTTTATGGCATTGCAGGCGGATGCATTCAAGGACGACTGCAGCTTATTATGGTGTTGCAAGTAAACCATTCACTGAATAATGATGATGAGATCTGCCATCTATCCAAATCACCAGAGTACAAGTGTGTGTGGGGCTGCTGTGTGATATAATAACAAAGAAAAGGGGGTAAGAGGGGGCAGCACAATTGGATAAAGCTATTCTAATAATGAACAGCTGAACAAGCACCATCACTTCACATGATTTAATGTTTACACCATGCCACGCCTGGTTTCATATTGCTTTTTCAGAGCCTTCATTTGTTTCACCCAAAGAAAACACTTCTATTCCACAGCCTTGTTGTTTTAATTAGGGAAATTAATAAATAAGAATAAATTAATGTGGCCTCCTCCTGAACCCCCCCTGAACAGTGGCTTGCCTCCCTGCTCGCTTGCCTGCATGGGATGTATTTGCGTGCCATAATTAACGCTTAATAAGTAAGTGATTCATTATGATTAGCGTGCGGATTCGCTGTAATGGCCCCTCTCTGTGCTAGCAATCAAGCTCACTCTGTTTATCCGCACATAAGCCCCCCGATCCATCTCTGTCTGTGCTGCCCGGTCTACATATCTGCCACTGTGCTTCATTCCTCTGGTCCTAATGCAGGGGCCATTTGTTGGGCTGCTGGTGGAGGCCTCTCTATCAATCCAAGTGTCATTAGGGAAGCTGAGGAGGAGGAAGGGGCGTCATTGTCATCTAAAAAGGGGGGTGGTTGTCATGGGAAAAGAGGATCACTCATTTTGGTGATGGGGTATGAGTGTAGAAGTGAAAGATTCGTTTATCTGGAAAAGGAATTGATAGGTTTGCCAAGCGCAATGATAAGTTTGTGCAAGTAAGGCTTCATGTGTGTAAGTATCACTCATTATCACTCATCAAACAAGTACATTGAAGGGTGCTTAGAAGAAACCCCAAGAGCAGAGAAGATTTATTTATCATGGTGGGATTTTTAGGCTGGGTGGGTGAAAACTGAAGAGCTGCCACTGTTGTAATGTGAGAGAAGCTCATTTAGTTAAAGCCTCTTGGGTGTAGTTTGTTTAGTGTTTGGCGCTCATTCATACCCCCATGAGGGTGGTGTTTAATGCACAAGTCATGCCGTAATTTAAAGAGCAACGCTCGGGACAAGACAGAGGCCTCTGTGTCAGAAAATGATGATGATAAAATGATAGGAATGAAAGCTTTAAGATAGCAACGTCAGGCTATATTCACAGCCCAACAGGAATTTCCCAGGTTGAGCAGACACCAGGCCTGCTGCTCAGAGTGCCCACCTCCGGCTTGCTTCTTACACCAAAATGTGGCTTTGTTGTTTATTAAATACACTGTATGGAGTTTTTAATGAGCAGTACTCAGATCAAAACATGACAAATGGGTAGCAGGGATAGGTCGAGCTGAGCAGAGCATCCCTACTCGTCACACTGTACAATTGTTTTGAGGATCCCCTGGCGGTGGAATATTCAGTGCCCAAAAAAAGTAATCACCTCCTTGGAAGTTTGACCCTTGTGGTGATTTTAAATCAATCATGATCAACATAATTCAGCTTTTTTGAGGAAAAAAACTCTTGAATGTCACAGTAAAAACTGATTTCTAAGTAATGTCAAGAAAATAAGAATATGAAATGTAAAATAATCTCAAGTAATTGTAATATAAACCTTCACTTGAAAAACACCTGTGTCTTGAAGGTCCGGTCACTGGTTAATCAGTATTCCTGGCTACCATTACACCATGAAGAAAAATGAACACTCCAAACAACTCAGAGAAAATGTTACTGAAAAGCATAAGTCAGGGGATGGATATGAAAAGAAAAAATTCCAAGGCACTTAACATCTCCAAGAGTTCTGTTAAATCCATCATCAAGAAATGACAGGAATATGGCACATGTGTAAATCTACATAGATCAAACCATTCCCACAAACTGAGTGACTGTGCAAGAAGGAGACTAGTGAGAGAGGCCACCAAGACATCTATGACTACTCTGAAGGAGTTACAAGCCTCAGCAGCTGAGATGGAAGCAACTCTGCATACAACTGTCGACTGGGTTCTTCACCAGTCAAAGCTTCATGGGAGAGTAGCAAAGAGAAAGCCACTGTTGAATGAAGCTCATTAAATTTCAATGAGTGTTCACCAAAAGGCATGTAAGAGACTCCATGGTCAAGTGGAAGAAAGTTCTTTGGTCTGATGAGACCAAAATGGTGCTTTTTCGCCATCAGAAAAGACGTTAGTTTGGCGGAAACAGAACACTGCACAACACTACAAACACACCATCCCTACTGTGAAGCATGGTGGTGGCAGCATCATACTGTGGGGATGTTTCTCGGCAGCAGGCCCCAGAAGGCTAATAAAGATAGAGGGTAAAATGAATGAGGCAAAATACAGAAAAATCATGGAGGATAATCTTATTCAGTCTGCAAGAGAACTACAGCTTGGGAGAAGATATATTTTCTGGTAAGACAATGATCCTAAGCAGACAGCAAAAGCTACACAGAAATGGCACAGAAAGACAACAAGATGAATGTTCTGGAGTGTGCGAGTCAAAGCCCAGACTTCAATCCGATAGAGAATTTGAGGCAGGACTTCAAAAGGGCTGTTCACGCCTGATCCCTGTGCAACCTGACAGAGCTTGAGCAAATTTGCAAAGAGGAATAGAGTAAATCTGTCAAGATGTCCAAGTCTGACTGAGACCTATCCACACAGACTCAGCGCTGTGATTGCAGCCAAAGGTGCATCTACTAAATACTGACTTGAAAGGGGTGAATATTTGTGCAGTCACTTGTTTTAACTTTATTTTTATTCAGTTGCCATTACTTTGCAGAAATCTGTTTTCACTCAAACATTAAACACGTATGTATTTTTTTTGTCACAAAAGCTAAATTACATTGACCATGACAGGTTTTTTAAACCAATTAAAAAGGTAAAAAATTTAAGTAGGCAAATGATTTTATAGGCACTGTACACACACAGTGCATTTAAGAAGAAAAACAAATATAAAGAACAACCATTGTCCTCAGCTGGCTGTCCTGGAGTGTGTTGTGTTCTGCAGTGAAAGACAAAGAACAGTAAAAGGATACTGGGGAAATCCTGGCTGGGATTTATTCACATGTATTTAACCAAGAGAACCTCACTGAAATCAAGAATCTCATTTTCAAAACTGTCCAGGCTGAGACGGGCAAAGTAATAACTGTGTTTATGTTTAAGAAAGTAAGCAACTTTCGGTCGGTGACACTACCCCATCTGCTCGCTCTCATTGACTATAATGAGTATACCGCTGGAGGTGGCACAACCTGGAGTGATAAATATCTGGATTAGAAAGGTTCCACCTTGATCAGTAGCAGTAAAATAAATACAGTGACACAACAGTCTTGAGGATTATTTGGACAAATAATCAGTTGCAACAAGCCTCCTGTCTCCCCAACTGTTGGGGGCAAATCAGGCCTAAAATGTGTCTTAAAATGGTCCAGTGTGTACCTAGCCTTAGCCAGGAGGCATGTTTGACCCTGTTGCACAATCTTCCAAAAGCTGTGATTGCTTTTTTCCAAAAAAAGAAAAATTCCCTTGGAGACAATGGTCATAGAAAAACAGTCAAATCGATTGGCTTAACCATAGAACCTAGTCTGACTTTGTGAAATAATGAACACAATTTTCTGAAATGAACATTTGTGTTGAATAAATTTTTTAAGCCATACTTAAAAGTTTGTAGCTCACAAAATGTTTTAAAATACAGGTACACTTGAACAGCAAGCTCTTCACATGCTGACGGCTCCATCATCACCACCACATTTAGAAGGACTCAAAATGAATGGTTGAGTTTACACTGAACAAAGTCTGCATAAATAATTTCTAGTCTGTTCAGCCTGACTATGTATCAATAATAATATCCTTTATTCAGTGTTTGGAGAGCATTTCTCCATTTTCTCCTCACTTTGAGAAACTCTAAAGTCTTAAAAACCCTTTTCCCTTTTCCAAGCTGTTTCAATGAAAAAATGCTCATCAACCACCTTTATCAATGAGGAAGATGACAACATACAAGCTAAGTCATTTTTAATTGTTTCAGATCAACAAACATATTTCACTATCAGACCAAGATAACCCAGAGTAAATACAAAATGCAATTTTTACATGATTATCTCATTTATTAAGGGAAAAAATGAACCTACATTACCCTATGGGAAAAGCAATTGCCCTCTAAACCTAATAACTGTTTGGGCAACCCTTCGCAGCAACAACTGCAAGCAAACATTTGCAGTGAGTGGCAATGAGTCTTTCAGATTGCTGTGGAGGAATTTTGGCTGACTCTTCTTTGCAGAATTGTTTTAATTCAGCCATATTGGAGCCATACTGTTTTCAAGCATGAGTGGCCTATTTAAGCCATTCAGAAGTGGACTTGCTGGTGTGGTTTAGATCATTGTCCTGCTGCATACCCCAAGCGTACTTGAGATCACAAACTGATCGCTGAGATGGCTAAGATTTTCTGGTAGAGAGCAGAAATCATGGCTCCATCAATCACGGCAAGCTGTCCAGGTCCTGAAGCAGCAAAGCAGCCACAGACCATCACTCCATCACCACCATATTTGACTGTTGGTAGGATGCTCTTTATATGAAATGCTGTTAGTTTTACACCAGATGTAACAGGATGCCCCACGACCCCCAAAGGGATAAATGGTATAGAAAATGGATGGATGGATGTAACAGGATTCACACTGTCCAAAAGTTTAACTTTTGTCTGATCAGTCCACAGAATATTTCCTTAATAGTCTCAGGGATCATCAAGATGTTTTTTCCCCCAAATGTGAAATGAGCCTTTGTGTTCGTTTTGATCAGCAGTAGTTTTGGCCTGAGAACTTTCCCATGGATGCTGTTTTTGCCCAGTCTCTTTCCTACTGTTGAATCATTAACACTGACCTCAACTGAGTCAAGTGAAGCCTGCAGGTCTTTAGATGTTGTTCTGGGTTCTTTGGTGATCTCCTGGATGAGTCATCGATGTGCTCTTGGAGTAATTTTGGTAGGCTGGCCACTCCTGGGAAGGTTCACCACAGTTCTCTCCCGTTTGTTTTCTGTTTTCTCCATTTGTGGATAATGGCTCTGACCGTGGTTTGCTGGAATCCCAAAGCCTTAGAAATGTCTTTGTAATGCTTTACAGACAGATGGATGTCGATGACCTTTTTTCTTCAGACAGGGTCTATATAGTGTTTTTTTAATTCCATAGGTCTGGCAATAATCAGGCCTGAGTGTGGCTGGTAAAACTGAGTTCAACTTTCACAAAAAAGTGGTTAATCACAGTTATTCCATGATTTAACATGCAGGGGGAGGACATTTTTTCGTATGGGACTTCCTTAATAAATCTGGTTCTAATGCTAGAAGTATTAATTTGTGCCACTTTTTAACCACTTTTCCCACCTATTCTTGTCCCTATTGTTACCCACTTTTCATCAAGTTGTGCAATTTGACCCCATTTATACCTACCTTTAACCATTTTTGCAACTTAACATCAATTTTGACATGTTCTTACCCCTTACTTTTTCTGCCAATTTTTGCTATTTTAAACACATAATCACATAATCACACATAATCCCCATTTCTAATATTTCTTAGTCCCATTTCACTGCCTTTTCTGCCAAATTCTTCAACTTAAAATCCATTTTTGTCATTTTCAAACCCTTTTTACCACTTTCTCTGCCTATTTTTGCCAATTATAGCTGCATTTCAATTTTTTTTTCTTGACAATTTTTCCTACTTTAAACCCATTTCTGCCATTTCTGCCAGTCTCAGCCTATTTTTTTCTGCCTCTGTTTACCCATTTTTGCCACTTTAAACCTACCTCTACCAATTTTTGATCCCATTTCACATCTTTTAATGCCCATTTCAGCCACTTTAAAGCTTTTGTTGCCACTCTTAACCTGTTAGCCCGTTAATGTATTTTTTAACCCACCCATTTTTTTGCCTCTCTTATTCAATTTTTGCCACTTTTATCAATTTTTTTGGCACTTTTAACCAGTTTCCACCATTGATAACCCATTTTAATTCTGCTCTTAAGAAAAGGAGTGTTTATTTTTAGGATGGCTATATATCATGGCACAAATGAATATAAAAAGGTATTTGTTGCATTGATAAGAGTGGTTATTATTCAGGTAAAAAACAAAACAAAACAAAACATGGATATCGCAGTTTAACTTTACATTGGACCATGGTTTGGCTGACCTCTATGGGCCCCCGGTTTGGCACGTCCCCAGAAAGCTCTACCCTTTATCCCCCCTCATGGGCGGCCTTGGTTCTGTGTAAGACTGAAGTCAAAGCTGTTTTTCTGAAGATAACATAGTAAGTGTTGTGTGTCAACATGATCACACTGCACCATGTATAAGATAACCACATTTGTTATTGCTACTGTGCTGATTAAAGTCTGGTAAACATAGGAATGTCCAGGAATGTACATGAACACCGGCGTATACACTGACACATCCATACACAACTACTCAGCCAGCTTATCGAGGATCTACCTGAGGATCAACTCAATGATCTTTCACCAACAACTCCACTTGACAGCAGTTTGCTTGAGCCATTTTGTACCCTGTGAGAAAGGTTTGCACTTTCTCTCAGCCCCCTCCTCCCCCCATACCTCCTAGAATGTTCATTGCCCAGAAAATAATTTCTCTAGTCATTTCAGAGCCTTTGTGAGCGGCAATCAATTTCTCTTCTCTTCATGATGGTCCCGCGTGTGGGCACAGAAGTTTGACCTTCTCTAAAAGATCTATCAATTTATCCGTCCATCCTGCAACCTATCCATTAATGTTTTCATCTTCCCCTGTTGTCTTTTTTTTCTTTTCTCTGGCTGCTGACTGTTGGGTGGTAAAGTGGCTTTAAGCTTATATGCTCTTCAAGACCTCGCTGGTGTCTGCTTGTGCAATTATACCTCAGTCATAGAGCTGGACCAAAATCAGCTGGTGGAGAAAATGATGGTCATTCTGACTGACGAGAATATGCACTTGAGACAAAGGGAAGGGAAGCTTATTTTGAGCATGGTGACGGCTGTGAACCGTGTGAGGGGACGGGGTCGGGCTAAGGCTAAATGACATATCACATTACCAGCTAGGGGTCACCCAATTTCTCCCAATCTACTACCAGCAATTCTCTTTCAACGGCTCTGATAAAAGCTAACCTATTGTTTATCTGCCTGTCTGCTTGTCTCTGCTTTCCTTTACTCGTGTATTCATCTACTGGACCAAGGAGAAATTGAATCAAACTGTAATGTACTGTAAAAAATGTGTTTTTATCAGCAATAGTGTTGCCATGCCATCTGACAATAACTCCAAAAAGACAACATTTTAATTTTATTACTTTTTCTCAGTGTTAACCAGTATCTTTGTTCATGTGGTTTTAAGGTGACTCTACTTAACTTAATGTTGGTATTCTTATCAGGGTTGAGCATACAGAGTGCTAAAAATGTTACCCAAGAATGCTTATGTAAGCAACCACTGACTTTTGGAAATTTGTGCCACCACTAATATACATAAAAGCTATGTCTTTCTAAATTTAAACGTTTAAATACATGAGGAAAAGACAACTTCAACTACTAAAATTTGATTGACTTATACAGGCAAAGTTGTTAAAATTCATAAATATCCTAAGTATTTGCCTCATTATGTAAAAACATGGATTTTTACTGTGAATCTTCTGGACACAGACTCTCAGATGTCAAATGTTGCTTTGGTAAACGATCAGAACTTTAAAAACCATCAACATGCAGAGTAATCCTCATTTAAAATGTGCACACAACACCTGCAGTATCCTAATCATTGATATTTTATTACAAAATAAAAAAAACACCAATGTCATTTTGCCTCTGAAATCAGAGGACCAGCTCTTTGTTACAAGACTTCAAATATTCTAGCACTAAAAGGGCAAAAGAAAAAGCTTGATGTTGGTTTGGATCATTTAAGTATGAGCACTTACAGCTGTACCTCATGAAGCTTTGTTTCCTTATGCTGAGGACTCTCTACCACATAGAGTAACAGATGAATCTATCAAAGATGTACACTCTCTATGAGCACATAATGACGCAGTCTAAAAGGGTTCCCCTTGCTTTCTGTGTCAGTCCCAAAGGGAGAGAGCTGACAACATAAGGAGGATACAAGCCTGTGAAAGGGGTCAAGACCCTCAGGAAGTAAAACCAGTGACAACTGCCTCCTCTCTTCCTGTATGAAACATGGGGCCAGAGAAAAAGGCTCCTTGGACCTTCTTTAGACGTGTATAGATATAAAGTTTGTTTTGCTGAGTCTGTGTGAGGTTCAAAAGAGACAAAATTGTGTTAATTGTTAGTCTTCTCTATAATACAGGCAAAATCCTTTTAAACTGATGCTGTTTAATCTTTGCTTTTTGTCTCTTGTGGACCGTCAGCTAAAGAGAACTTTGGCTCTGCACAGCTTCTCTCTATGGGCCTATTCTCATGTATCCTCTACATCTCACTGATCCCTTTCTCTCTTCTCCTCCTGCTAACCCTCCTCTCCTCTCACCCCCCAAACCTACCCAGAGCCTTTCTATTCTCATCTCTCTTCCTCACTCGTTTTCTCTTTCCCTCATTCACACTCCTCTCTCTGTCCCTTCCAATCTCTCTTCTCCTCTGGCTCCCCTCTCTCCTGCTCACAGGACAGTATTATATATTCCAGTCTCATGCTTTGCATGATTTGGGCAATAGATGAAGCCATATCCCTCTCTCCTCTTTGGGCTCTCCCCTCCCCTCTCTCTCTCGCCTTGTTGTTTAATGTTTCAATTTGGAGGAAGCAAACATTCAATCAGACAGATTAACTGTTTAATGCATGTCATCAGTCAAACTGTCTACAAGAGGGGGGCCCCTCGGCCAGGCGCTGCCTCTCCCCCCCAACTGCCGCTACGTCCTTCTCACTCCCCTGCTCTCCACGCGCACACTGTCTACTCTCATATAGACGGGCCCATCCAGGCTGCAGCCCAGACGCAAAGGCGTCTCTGTGCACACATGAGTGCAAAAAACACATATATTTATCCATGCACACACCCCCCAAACACAGACATATAAGCACAAGCATTACCACATGATTATATCCTTCAACAGCCAGATATGTATGCATGAAAAACCACATGCTGATATCCATATAAATATAGTTGAAACAAGGCAGAGAATATGTTCAGACACCTGCAACCAAAACAGAAAATGCATGTGTGTGTGTTTCAAAGGTGTGCAGATTACATGAGACATTGCATGTAATTCCAATGCCACATACACTGATGTGCTAAAGGACACATCCACTGATTCACTTACAACGATTGTGAAACTGCTTTACACAATTAAGTCATGCTCTCTTAACAGACAACACACATGCTCTCACATACATTCTCATTCTCCCTCAAACACATACACTCTCTCACACATCCCACAGGCCAGTGGATAGGGAAATCAAAGTGACACGGAGGTAGAGCAAGGGGGAGTGAGAGATTAGAGGAAATGAAAAGAGTAAAGAGGAAAGAGGGAAAGAGGGAATGGGAGGCTGAGCATGCTGCAGATGGAGTAGACTGTAAAATAGGGAGTGACGCTCACACTGAGTTTATAAATGATACTGTATGAATTCCAGATGAGGATGTACACAATGACTTAGAGAATGATTTGGGTGATCACACTGCACTGTTTTTACCTGAAAGAACATTGTAGGATAATAGTAGGAACATACCTAACCTACAATCATACTCACTGCCTTGCTGCCTGTATTAATTTCCTTTTGTTGACTTCTCTTTTAATGTATCCTGTATCTTGCAGTTTTCACCAGGACTTCCAGAATATTTTAGTACCATATGCACTATACAACCTCACTTTAAAAAAATCATTTGAACAGATTGCCTTAAAAATTGAGCAAAAATAACTTTTTGATCTCAGTAAACTACATGTTATGTGTTGAATTTACCAAAGTTTTTTTGTGCTGTATACATACACCTAAGCTTAAGTAACACAATAAATGAAAGGTACACACTGAACCAAGACATCTTTTTCTTTCTTGTCCACTGTACCATCAATTGTGTACTGTGGTCACTTCCCACGGGCGGGACTTGTCTGACAGTCAGTAACTTCAGTCATGGTGCAAAAGTGTCTAATTCCCAAAGGCATACTAGAAAAACTGCAGATTAAAGGATTATTTGGAAATAACTTGAGTACAATGAAAAAAACACACTAAAAATGAATGTTTAGTCAAAACTAAGGTTTTTAAAAGATTTTTTAATTGCAATTAATCTTAGGATTTCTGTGGTTAATTGTGATTAATTGTCAAATTATAAAATTCCATTATTTTGCATTAAAACTATTTTTATGCCATTTCCGATTTCTGTGCAGTTTCAAACTAAGGGTAAATGACTTCCAGACCTGCTTTTAAAGGAAGATTAAAGATTTTAAAATTGATGTTATGCAATGTAAAGGAAATATGGGAACACTAAAAGGGTGAATGTTTGATAAAACAAGGTTCAGCTGACTTTGCACATGTCCACTGAGCTGCTTGTGAGTTTTCAAACTAAGCTGAGACTTTTAAAGGAACCCTGCATTAACAGACAAGTTCATCTTGTTGGATAGATATATGTAACCCTCAAATGTATATTGAACTAAAAAAACCTACTAGATATCTGCATTTTGAGTAAATTTAAGTTTATAAACTCACCAGGAGGCTGCAATGTTTTTGTCTGTGCTGGTAGTGTGATGGCACAGTTCTGCAGCACTCCCTTTGAACGCTCCTCTCCGTTCCTATGCAGTAACTGCTGTTTCAGATGGTTTTGCTGCTTGCAGCTATTGCTGCCACAACAGCTTTCATACCAGACATGAATTTGCTGTGTGTTGGTTTTGTCTCCTTGCTGTCAAAGCTCTGTCATTCCTAAGTTTTATCTCAATAAAACTCCCTACAAGTGACTGGATTCAGTGTATAGTGGAAGCATGCTGGTAGCCTTTCAAAATAAAAGCATTATGTACAAATGAAGGGAGTTTCTCCATAGAAATGCTAAAGTGGACTTGTACTTTGAAAAGTGTAAACCAGAAGTGCTTTCGTACTGTGTTTACCTTTACCTCTTCTGTGTGGAAAAAGAAAGCTTCATAAAGAGTAGATGTTTGGGGAACAACTTTATTAAACAGATGCTTTTTAGCTCGTGGCCCTCATCTGGTTCATCAAGAAACGGATTTCTGCAGATGTTGACATAAATATTTGCTACAAGAAGGTAAATATGGCTCTGTATTTATCATTTTCCTGTCTAGATGGACAGATAACTGCTCATGGTGCAAATAAAAAATAGAAGAGACCTCAAATTTTAAAATTCTCCGTGCGTGAGACATACCGCGTTTCTGAGATGCAGTCCTAACACTGGCTACCAGTCTGAAACAGTGGTTACTGTATAAGAGAAGCGAGAAGCGAGAAGCGATGAGGAACTGATGACACACCGCCAGCGCGGACAAAAACATGGCGGCATCCTGGTGAGTTTATAAACTCAAATTTATTCAAAATGCAGATATATAGTGAGTTTTTTAGTTCAATATACAGACAAGAGATACAAAGACCTATCCAACATGATGAACTTGTCAGGCAGAGTTCCTTTAAGGAACAGTGATGGCCAGCCTTTCAACTGTTCGGTTGGACAGTGCAGGACAGTTGTGCAGTTTCTCGAGAACAAGTTAATGTATTTGGATTCATATTCTCCTCTCTACTACTCTAACGACCAGAGAACAAAAACAGAAGTTTTTCATACTCTGTGCACGTGTGCAAAGATACACGCAATTTTTAAGGATTTGCAACAATGTTAAAACGCTGCAGACTTCTTAAAATCTGTGCAAAAGTGCAATTCTATTCCTTATAATGCTGAGGCCTTACAACACCAACAGAGTTGCACAAAAGTAAAAAAAAATCACATATATTCTGTGTTGTCCTCATTCCTTTTTTTTTTCTCAGTGTGGGCTCAAGCACATGCTCAGATGGCTCAAACTGTTAAATTACTTCTTTTTCAGCTTGTTTGGGTGTTTCTTTAACCTGGTTACCTCCACCTACTGTGGACAACAGTTAAATGGTTTCCCTCACCCTACAATTAAACATCACTCGATAAAACCTAGTAATGAGCACGTAAACTTGATAATCACGTAAAGTTAATGTTTGTGAGCCTGGATAGTTATCATGGTTTACAGTGTGTGTCGAAAAGGGATGCACAATAAGGTTTAAGCCCCTTTTGGACAGGGCTTTTCTGTGGGTTGGCATGTTTTCCCTGCATGTGAGGGTTCTCTCTGGGTACTCTGGCCTCCCCCCACAGTTCAAAAACAACTTGTTAGACTAATTGGTGACTCTAAATTGCCCGTAAGCATGAGTGTGGGCATGACTGGTAGTTTGTCCCTGTACAGCTCTGTGATTGACTGTTGACAAGCTGTATAGATTATGGATGGATGTTTTAAAAAGATACATTTTTTTGTCATTAAATGATAAATACTATCAACAAGGACCAAAAACTTAAAAAACTACAGGTTTTTCATGATACAGTGTAGGAATAAATACATGAAAATGGCAAGCAAACAGTCTATTTGCACAAAAACATTGGCAAAATTGTCAACCTTTAGTGCAATTCAGACAATGTAGATCAATTTGCCTGCAATTTTTAATTGAAAAAAGAAATAACTCTGAATAAGGCACAGGACTTTCCATTTTGTTGCCATGGTATTAAAAGCAGCTTGATTTTTACTACTGTTGAAGCATTAAATTTAGGTAAAACTCAAACTGGCCCAACTGTACATGTAAGAGTCAACACAAATTCTCAAAGCCCTTCAAAACTTTTTCCTTGCAAGACAAACCAAAGGTTAAAATTAAGGACATGTTCAGTTCTTTAGCCCTTAAAGTTCAATTCTAAAGCTCAGGAAGAAATATAATTCACAAGTCAACACAATATGGGGTTATCTTTATGGTTTGAAAAGTACCAATGATTCAAGAACTAAAGATCATTGATGATGTCATTCCTAATACCTGTTTTTTTTCATTTTTAAATGTGTATTTAATCTTTGTTTAGGCTTTTGGTATTAATTCTTAAAGTCTGAAATGAAGAAAATTGTGTGTGACTACACTTTAAAAAGTTATTAGCTATCTTTAATGACTGTGTATTTATTTTATTGGTATTTGTGTATTATGTTGTACATAATTGCAGATTTTGCTGTTATTGTGGCATCTTTTTGTCCTACACTGTTATATTTGTGATTGTATTGATTTTCAGATGCATTTTATTATATTTGCAAAGTCAGAGCTCCTGCCAAAAGACTGCAGTGGAGACTTAGCTGACTGGCTAACACTTGCATATTTAGAAATTGTGGTTAATGTGCATTGACTCTGTAGATAAATAAATGCAACATGAAAGGTTGGAGATCCTGCATAAGGAAAACCATCAGGATCCATCAAGTGGATTTTGCAAAACCAGCTTTGACGTCCCTGGAAATTAAGAGAAATAGTAAGCTCTTATAGTAATCTTTTTATGAAATTTAATATGTTTTATGCACAGACTCACGCAACAGAACATCAGTCTTTTTTTAACATCACTAACAGCCATAACTCTGAAAAATACAATCCAAAACTTTTGGACTCAACTTGCCTTTTCTAAAGTTTAATCAAGTAAAAGAAGAGGTAGACACACAGATTGTTAAAACTGAAGAATTGTATTTGATGGCTGCAGATATCTGGGGAATCTAATGGTGGTGTAACACTGTTCATGAGCTCATACACTGTAAAGCCTCAAATGTCAAAAATCCAAGAAGGCTCTACTAAAGTGTAACAGCCTTATGAGGTTGCTGACCAGCTGCTTCACACACTGCCTCCCTCCATCATTTTCCCCTCCATCCCTCTTTGTTTTACTCTACCTCTCATTCATTTTTATTTTATCTCCCAGTGCTGTGGAGCATCTCGTGTATCTCCCTCTCCCCCCCACTCTCCAACCACAGCGCAGAGGGTGGCCAAACCTGGTAAGTATTGACAGGGAGCTCCAGTGACACGGAGAGAGCCAGTCAATGCCCAGACACCCAGGGCAGGGGTCAATGACAAAAGGTAGGCCGCCTGGAAAGAGGGAGCTCGGGGAATGGAAGGAGGGAGGTGGAGAACAAGAAGGGGAAGGCAGTTGATAGATGGTGAGGCACAAGAGATATGCTGCGAGATAGTACAACTTAGAGGTAAGATAAATACGAAGAGAAAGAATAAAGATCATGCCAAACAGAGGAACAAAGACAGATGAAGATGAAAGGTGGTTTATTTTTAAAAGATGGCGTCTTACAGATCAAACAAGACAATATTTACGACTGTTTGGTTGTGAAGTTTAAGGCACTCAGCTAATGATTATGTGAAAAAGACTCAAAACTTTTTGATAATTAGTTCAAATTTGTAAGCGCAACAAGAAACCTGAGAAGGCAGCATGGAAGTTCAAAATGATTGCGATGAAGGGAATGAGTCGGATTGACCTGAACGCTCCTCTGAGACTGTAGATGGGACATTAGAAACTAGACTAGGATTAACAGACCTGTATAGCACACGCACAGGGACACACAGCGTGTTTGTGTATTGACACACAGAGAGAGTGTCAGTATGTATTGAACGGCGGGCGGTAAGTGTACCCTCCTCTCCCGCCCATCCCCTCCTCCATCTCTCCTTCTCTCTATCGGATATCAGTCCCTTCTCCTCTAATCATTTCCTTCCTTTTGGCCCTCTCTTCTTTCTAATGCAATTATCCCTCATTCCTCCTTTTCTTCCTCTTGCCTTCATCCCTCTGTTTCTCCTGCTTCTCCTTTCTTCCTTCTCCCCTCGTTGGCACTTTTCTCTTTTACTTTGTAAAATGTTCACCCTCCCTTTATTATTATCTCACAAGTCATGCTGCAGCTAACAACACTGTGTCTACCATTGTCAGTTGTACTTATTGTTCCTCCTTGTTTGTTCTTACCTGGCTCTCTCCTTTGTTTTGATCTTTAGTGATCAGTCTCCCGTAGCCTCTGTGTGTGACAAAAAGGTTCTCATTAATCAATATCACTCTCCAAATGTGATAACATTCTTCTCCAAGCCTCTGCAATATGGCAAAGAGAAAGCTACATAACTACAGGGCTTAGAAAAAATAAAAAATGCTTCATCATCAAAGACTTTGCAGCAAAAAAGGAGGGTTATATTAGGTTGCCAGACCATTAGAAATATTTGTAAAATCTGAATAAACTGTCCAAAACACCAGTTTTTGTGTATCTTGTATCTATCATTCCCATCTATAAATTCATTTAGTGTCTGCTATATTTTCCTCTACACCAATTAAAACATTTTGCAGTTTTGTTTACTGGCACACTTGCAATTTTCTCACAACTAGCCTCCTTTTGAGCTCTGTTAGTTTCTCATGTTACTGTGAAAACTTACAGATCAAAGTGCTAATTACCAGACCTGTTTTATTGCCGAGGATTTCTGCTAACTGGCACTGCATCAAGCATAATACACCTTTGAAGCTCTATTTGTAATTTTTACCAAGTCATTTAAGGTATTTTTTCAGAGTTCTCCATTTTTGTTTAAAATGTGTAATAGTTTAAGCTCAGGGAAACAACAACAAAGCTAACTTAGCTTTTTGTAGCAGGTCTTTCTGATACTTTAACATCCTTTAATTCAAGAAATTTTCATGATCTTAATTCAGTTCAGCCCAAAGGTGTTGTGTAAAGGAATCAAAATGCCCCCACTATCAACAAGAATTCTGCTTGTATCTTTTTTAATAACACATTTTTAAGGCTCATCTCTAATGAAGTCTGTTACATGTGGGAATAAGTATTACGAAAAATCAGCCAATAATAAAGAGAAGGGCAGAAAAAAGAAGGCTTCTTGCTCACAAATGAATAGAGACCTCTTTCCACACCCCAGGCTATGATCCTGTTAACACTTTCAACTCACTGCGTCGGATCTGCAAGTCTCTCCAGTCTCAGGTAATGATCTGCAGGCCCTATCATCTCACTTCTGCAGAGTTGAGGGAAAGCATGCCCCCTATAGAGGAACAAGAAGTGATCTCATCAACTTTATGTGTACAACAATAGTGTCACAGTGCTGATGGAAGTACTCCAGGAGTGGAGAGGAATAACATGTACTCATATTTACTCAATCATTGTAACTGAGTAGCTTAAACTTTTTTGAGTAGTTTCTAAAACAAGTAATTTCATTTTCACTTAAGTATATTTTCAGGAAGTATTGTAATTCAGGATCTTGGCAGTTTTTTCATGGAATTTTACAGCCTTCTTCTTTCATATCTTCTAATCTACATCAGTCAGAGGAGCTCTAGACCATACCGTCTTTGTTCTCAGGATGTTTTCTTACTCTCTATTACAAGGGCCTGAACTGAACTCGGAAAAAAGACCTTTAAATTTACAGCATCTTTTGGCTGGTATGAAATACAAAAGGACCTGAAACTTCATGACTTGGTTTCAGGAGGATGCTGGATTACCTGAGGCAGACCCTCAGCTTGTATGTTCTATCTGATCAACAGGGTTTTATGAATGTTGTCCAGTTTTGACAAGTATTTAATTCTTTTATTCATCTATTGTTTTCTAGTGTGTTATTATGCTTGTATGTATGGCTGCTTACTGTCTCAATCTTTGTTACCTGTGCTGTTGCCTTTCTTGGCCATGAAACTCTTGAAAAAGACATTTTTAATCTCAGTGAGGTTTTCCTGTTTAAATAAAGGTTAAAAAAAAAACAAAAAACACTATGACATGATTGCTACAGCACACAGGAAAGGAATACTTCCACATTTCATCCAAAATATGCAGTTGAATTGCACTTATTCTAAGGGTATGCATTGAAATAAAAAACTGGTTTGTTATTTTCATTCTCATGTATTTAGATTTATATTCTATCATAAAGCATGATCTGGTACATTAAGCAAATTTTAATTAATTTATAGACCTGCAATTTTACTTTAGCATACATAAATGTCAGCCAAAATAACAGTGCTTTTACATGTGTGCATGTTTGTACCCATTCAGGATTCTTTAACCCTTTAAATTCACTTGTTAAATGTACACTTAACCGGGTTTTAAGTATTTTACATTAGATTACAAACAAGTAGAACTAATATAGGGATGGAAAGATCATATCCTCTCACGGTGCATTGTTACTGAAAATGCCCTGGGTACTTCTTATCAGACAGGTCGAGATTAGTTTGTCTCTTTGGCAACAACAACTCCCTATATCTCTCTATCACACCTGCAAACACACTTCCCATAACACTTGCTCTGCACGTGCCCTAACTGCCGTTAATAGCTGAGGCAGAGTTTGTTGATAGGTGGACAGAATTGTACCAAAGCCCTTTCTCAAACCCTTCATGGTGATAAATCTCCACAAACTAGGCTACGTTAATTTGACACCCTTTCCCTGTGCAAAGTTATTAAGTCGGCGTTCCGTTGTTTTCTGTCTGCAACACTTCAACACAGTTTGGTGCACGACACGAACGATAGGGATTCAAGTGAAGGGGGGCAGGGGGATATTTCACAACAAGCACATTGGCAGACAACCACCTTTCCTCGCAAATTTGTGAGCCTCGCTTCCTGCATGCCCCGCGCGATGCTCTGCCGGAAACAGATGGTTCCCGGAATGTCCTCGAGCGGAGTTCAGAAGAGCTGCTAGTAGCCCGAGAGGCGCGTGAAGGAGGGAGGGGCGCGCGTGTCTCTGCCACAAACTTCACTCCATCTGACTCACGTTGGAGCTCTCTGTCTCTACTGCTTTACGGGGATACTAAATAATGTTTCAGTACAGCTATTCTGAAAGGTCGTGAAGCTTTCAAGCAGCAGTCACAGTAGCGTCATGCTATTTCACACACTTAAGTACGGTGGCAAAGCTAACTTAGTAGCTAAAAGTTAACGGTAGTTTTGTTCTCGCGTCATGACACAAACACGAGTGACATCGTAAGGGTTGTGTGTGGTTTTCTGCTCGCGCATTTAAGGTGAGGCATTTGTAAAGTTAAAAGGATTTAGCCTACTCGTAATCTAAATAGGCATAAAATAATATAAGAAGGGGCTATACGGTGCAAATAGGGGGTTTCAGCACCCAGGACAGCGAACACTCCGGTCCAGCAACTTCAGCACCATAGACAGCGAATTATTCCAGGTCTCCAAACACAAACTTATGATACGTTTATGTGTGTATGATTCAAATAACTACAGCCTTTTGCACAGGAAAATTACTTCTACGACTACTACTCCAATACAGTTTACACTGCTTTACTTGAGTATTTCCATGTTGTACATACAGAGACACAGGGGCGGAGCCAGAAGTGATAAATAACCAGGGCTAAGCCCAAATCTAAGAGGGTCCAGAAGACGTACTCCTCCAAGATAGTTTTGCTTATTGGGCAATTAAGGACCCAATTTTCAAGTCATCTTAAATACAAATGTAAATTTAAAATGGCAACTCTATGCATCATTTGGTGATGATACAATTCTGCCTTAAAAACGTTATTTAAGAGCTGACATCATTCTTATCTGTACTTTATCTCAAAGACTCCTAATTATTGTAAAACCAACCAGCCGTAGTTTAAACCTTGACAGTGGATCCTCTCTCCTGGGCCTGATTATATTACTTGAATTCAATCATGTTTGCGCACCCATAAAAAAACAAATCCAAAGGTTCAACCTTTACTTCAGGTTCTTTCGAGGTGGATCCTTTTATGCTTAACAAGCTCAGTGCGTAAAAACGTTTCTCTGAGCAAGCTTTCTCACAGGCACCGTTCACTCTGAAGGAAAAGAACAGAAAAATATGTGGTTCCAGATATAGATTTACTCATGAAAATGTAGAAAAGTTCAAGTTAAGGTCAACTGTACACAGTACATTTAACTCATCAGAGAGTGTATGTGGTGTTAGAAGTTAAAAAAATTGTTTGATTTTGTAAGTTTGGCCACAAGAATGGCCATGTTGTGATCAGCATGGTCCATGTCTTCATTATCATCACTATCATCTACTACTGCATTCATCTGCCCCAACACCTTAACAGTAGCATACATTTTATCAAGCAAAGGATTGTAGGCCCTTTGAGAAAACTTTCAGGGCTTAAGCCCTGTAACCCACCCCTGGCTCCACCTATGGAGACAAATATTTAACGTTTTTACTTACTCAGTTAACTTAGTAAGTTGTGTTAAAACAATTCTCAAATATCAAAATAGATGCATCAATCCAAAATACTATACCCAGCAATATCTCAAGTAGAATTTCCCACAAGCCCCTCCCTCCTTCACTCAGGACCACTTACAGGATAAACTGTGGCATTATTGTAATGGATAAGTAATTCACCATAAATTAAGAATAACTAAGAAGTATATCCTCTAAAAGCAGGCCTGCTTACAGTAAATGTGTTTATAACACAGAGAATGGGACTATCACTTACATCTAGAAAAAAATGTGTTATAAATCACAGTATTACCAGGTTATCTTAAGCATAGTTTTGGCTACTTTTCCACCATGTTGCCTTTCATAATAGTGGTGATATATAGCAAAGCATCCCTGTCCTAAAAGTTTCCCACAAGTGTTGTAAAAGTTCAGCTTTAGAGCAAGAAAACGGCAACAACTGAGAAATCGTGGCCTATTTTTGAGCCCCTCAGTAATGGGCTGAAAGCATCCGTTCCAATTAGCCCGTTGTAATCCACGGCTCATCCCTGTCTTACGCCCCACTTGTCCTACACCCGATACTTTGATCCGGACTCGGCGGCACCTGACGATCCGACTCTTTGTTGGAGAGCACGCCGGGGCTAATCCCACTGACCCGGCGCAACCTTGACCACCTACTCTCCCGGCCTTGGGCTTGGTTCACCGCCGCCCCGGACGCACAACACTTCCGGGGGGGGGAGAGACAGGGAAGGGCAGAGGATAGAGAGAAGGAAAGAGAGCTCTTGATCGTTTCATCAAACGCGTCCCCGCTGCGAGAGCTCGCGCGCCGCCGACCTCCCACTCGTCCCAGCAGCGGGGATAAGGGGGAAGTCGATGCAACAGCGCCAACACAGTCAATGATCCATAAAGAGGAGCCAATAGGCGAGTGGGTAATGAGGGACTTCATTTGAACTTTATGTAAACAATAAGGAGCAAGAAGCGGGGCAGATCTGAAGGTTGTAACCCAGATGGATGGACAGCTAGAGCGGATCTGGAGCGTGCTTTTACTCCCTGAGAGAGGTATTGATTAGAATTACGGAGGTGCCTCATTTGGTTGTGAAAGCAAAAACTGCATATATAACAATAAACATCCAATATGAAGGCAGATGCTTTTACTCTGAGTCCAAAGCAATGGGCGATAAAATACACACAAAACACTTAAACTCAAACAGAGAGCGAGAAAGAGGGAGAGAGAGAGGGGGGAGAGGAGCACCTTTCACCGCCCCCTCCCTCCCTCCTTCCCCCTCTATCTCTCGTTTTCACCCCCCCACCCCCCTTCTCTCTCTTTCTCTCTGGAAAAAAACGGCAAGGAGGCGCGACTCGCAGGGCCGCACATAGCTGATCAATATTCGATTTAGTTGCTAATTTAGGGCCTTTCTATAGCTGTCATCCCGTGATGTATGAGTCCTAACCCGAGGTCGCCGTGGAAAAGAAGAAGAAGAAAAAAAAGAGAAAAAAAAATCAAACACCAGTCAACTTTTCACTTAACAATAGAGCGACTTGAATATTATTTATGGGCGAAAGACCCACTTTATGGCTGAATTGCTCCTATCGCTGGTGGGATGATGAAGCGCCTTGTAAGTACATGCCACACAGGCTCTGACACCGGCGTAAACAGACATGCAGGCAGGGGAGAAACATGTAAACACGCGGGGCAGCACGCTGCTTTTAAAATAGGCGCAACGCCGTGCAAAGAGGGGAAATATTCATATCAGCAGACGTCAATATCTCAGTCTCTTGGAGTCCACAATGCAATTTGAATGCACACATTTGATTAATGGCGTTTGTGTGATAAAGAGATCCCCCCCTCTTTGAAACCCCTCACTGCACACGCACGAGCCACGCACGTGCTCCCAAGCAAGTTTGAAAAGACATATCCTATTTGTCACGCGGGCTAATATTATGTATTATGGACCTAATTGTTTTTGCACATTGCTCTACGCGCACACGCGCGCGCAGCAGCCATCAAATCTGAACGCGGCTGCTTTATTTTGCCACTTAATGTCTTCCCGATCGATCACTGTTCTAAGGATGTTATCAATAATTTGAAAGCTTGATTAACTTCAACGTTTCCATAACAATTCCACCACGTTCATCCACTCTTGAATTTTTAATTAACGCGTGCTTAATTAGTTCGAGATCGTTTGTGAGAGAGATACTTTATTTTAAGGGGGAGGGAGGGAGGAAATTAACATAAAAATCTCTGCTGATAAATTGATATATTATCAGGAAAGAAATGTTGTAGGGATTTCAAGGCGGAACGAGTCATAAACAGACATCCATCAAGACAAGACAGTTTGAGACAATGTATAATTCTTTGGCAGTATTTTTTAATTATTTAATGACTGCACTATTCCAGTTTCTCCAATTAATGAGGGTGTAAATTCTTTCTGCCTGAATCCCTCATAGACAAAGAGACCGATTTATAACATGCAGCATGTACAGGAAACCAATTTCCTCAGGTGACAAAGTATTTTAAGGAGCAGCCAGCGCAGACCCATGAACTAGAACCATCATGCCTTTTTAAAGTGTAACTTCATTAGGAAAAATCTGCAAAAATGTATAATTGTGCTGAAAAAGTAGGGACTAGTGAGAAGTATTTTCAGTGTATTTGTGTGGCAATTTAACCTTAAATGCAAGTACAGGGCTGCCATGTAAACCACTGAATGAATAAAAGGCATTTTAATTAGAGTGATTAGTTAAGGAATCAATGAGCTGGCACTAGCAGCGCTCACAGGGAGACCTGAGATCAGCTAATGGAGCGGTTGAACACTGAAGTAAGCTTTAACACCCCTTCATAGACTTCTTTTGTTATTGAGTGGTCCCTGTAAGTGTAAACGTCAAACATTGGAAGTTAGAGATGCTATGAAAATAACAAGTTCAAGTGCCTTAAAATGATCAATAATGAATGAGGTGGTGTATTCTTCAGATTCCGTTCTCTTATTTGACTAATAGATCAGTTTTTGCTAAAGGAGATGTGTGATTCTCACTGAATTCAGATGTTTTATGCAGGCCATACATCACAGATCCAGTGTGTTTAGGAGTCTCTTTGCATATAAACTAGGAAATGGGGAGTGGGAGTGTGTGTATTGGCTGCTGCCAGCTGCCATGGAGCCTCCAGGTTGTTTGGTGAAAGTGAGAGTGTGATTTCCCCAGACCCTGCTCTCCGGGGACGCCTGCTCCCCCTGCCATCTCCCTAGAACCCCAACGGTTAAACGGACAGGTCATTGATACACGCATACACAAACACACACTCTCCCAGCCTGCCTTTCAATCCCATCTCCCTCGATGGCCCTCCGCAGCCGTATAAAGGCTGCATTTCCCTGATCATTACCGGCAAGTCACAGAGAATCTCTCACCTCACTGTATGCAAGATAATCAGATCAAACCTAGAATTACCATCATTAGAAATATTCCAGGAGGCAAGTCGTAAGGAAACAACCTGGTGGATAATGGCTCAATGAGAGTTGTAATTGTAAATCTGATTCTACCCCTTAACCCCATGCTATAATGAGCACACGGCATTGTTTAAACGACTCAAATGAAATTGATGCCGATTCACCAAGCATGAATGACAGCTCATATGAAGATGTGTGCTGAGAATGAGGGATGATGGGTGAGTGTGTGCGTCTGCCTGTACGCATGGTGGCGGCCCTTGAATGGGGTGTTTAACAGTGGTATTAATAATCTCCATGATCTATGAGCTCGTCTGGTGTCACTCAGTCATTAGGGAGACAGTCTCTCTGTGTTCTCCACACCTCGTTTCCTCCCCCCCTCGCCCCTGTCACCCCCCCCCAAAATAATTGTGTGTTAATGGGTGAGGAGGAGGGGTAAGAGGAGGGGGTATGAGGAGGGATTAGAGCTCAAGGAGGGAGGATAGAGGGATTATGGTGGGGACGGGTCAGTGTTAACAGAGGAGATGATGAGGTGATGACTGACCCTTGAGGAGCTGTTGAGGTTATTTGTAGAGGAAAAACGGACCAGTGTTAGTTTTGCTGACTAAAACCAAGGGTGGAAAAAGTATAAGAATATTGTACTGAAGTAACAGTACCGTAACTTTGATTGAAAACTACTTTAGCCGCAGTAAAATAACTGCTCTATAAATCTACTTCAGCAAAAGAATGAAGTTCATTCAAAGTTTACTTAAAATACTGAATAGTTAATGGGGGGTGTTAAAACTGTTTTCTCCATTATGCAAAAAGCAATGAAAAGTGTGTCTTTGACTTTATGTTTAACAAGGGTACATATTTTTAATAGACCGCACTGCTACTGCAAATTCTGGATGTAACATGAAAATATGTTAGCTCAGTCTCATCTCTAACTTTTTCTTTTTTTTTCTGAGTGCCCTGAAACACAGTTAAGAATGCTAGTGGTAAAGTCTTCCTCTACAACATGGGATGACCCTTCCTAATTCGTCATTGATGACATGCACCTAAACAGATGCACCAACGATACATGACATTTCTAACCTGACATGCCAGATGGATTTGTTTCACACATCCATCTGGAAAAGCTTCAATAGGAAACGTTTGAGAAAAGGCAGAGACTTGGAAAAAAACTCGGAGTATAATTGGGTGAATGTTCTGTCCATCACATCTCTACGGGCCTATCAGAGCAACAAACACGTGACGTAGCCGCTATCAAGCTGTGCGTGCGCAACTATTGAGGAATAACGTGAAACATGGCGAGTATAGAAATGTAAGTACACAACTTCTGTCGTTTTTGAAAAGAAAACTCACTGCTGTTCTTTGTTCTTCTTTTAACAAAGAAATGTTGTCAAGTTCTGATAAAACTGGCGCCACGCTGATCTCTTCCTCAATAACTGCACCAGCTCTTGCTGCTGCTTGTTTATGTCACAACTCTGCTGTGCCTGAAAGTACCGCCCCTTTTCACTGATTGGTCCTGTCACTTTCTAACTGGGCCCAAACGGTTCAGATGGGAGCTTTGCAAAGATGGATTCGCCAGTGAGAAACAAGGAAACAGGCAAATCCATCTGCTTTGCAAGGTTATGGCATTTCTACTTTGAACATTTTTTAAATGCTTGTTAAAGTCAAATGGACCATAATCATAGATTATGATATTAGACTGTGATCAAAGCTTGCTTTTGATTTGCAAGGCCTTCTAGGAGATTTCCCATAGCACTCAGTTTGAGTGTGCCTCTGGAAAATCTCCTTTTGATGGGCCATGTAGGCCTAGAACTTCACCCTACTCCTCCATTCCAACAGGAGTCCCCACACCCTTCTCCTAGACGTGAACATGCAAAACAAAGAATAGGCCCACATGGAAGGGGCAAACGTTGAACTGGAACTGAGCTTTTCTATAGACCAAAGCATGCAGCCTTGGCTAGCTCAGGTTCAAAGATGACAACAACAGAACACTTGGTGAGCATTTTAAACCTGTTTTTATGAGGAAAAGTCCAGGTGTTTCAAACTGGAGTCTTAAAAAAGGACCGAGGTTGGCAGCCATTTTTATATACAGCATTGCTAATTACAGCAAATAAGGTGGAGTATTGAGAATAACAACTCCATATTTGAAATTTTACAAAACCAGTCCACGGATCTTTATGGATGTGATCATGTTTTTGGACCAACAATCTGAATGGATTTAGATTGTAAGGACACTTTCTGATACAGCAGGAATGCTTTTGATGAAATATTATGATCAGGAGAGTACAGGAGAGCTCCTAATGGCAAGCTGTGTCCCTTTTATTATTGTTTGTTTGTTGTCCGGCAAATGCTTTAGTTGTGGCTGCTGTGGTGGTTTTATCCTGATATGGTAAGAATCCTAGGAATCTGAACTTTCTGTTGGTGTATAACATGTTACATGTTTACATTTTGTAAAAAACTGAATGGTTGCAAAAATATCTGCCGGCCCACCTATGGGTCCTCTGAATTTGATGAGATTAAAACTACTGCATCTTCACTTTCTAACCTGTTACAGCAATCACACAGTTAAGTATATGTTTGTGCTGATAGTAAGACAAAAAAGTGACAACAAAGAAAATAAACTGTTGGTAGTATTTCTTGGAGAATTTTTAGATAAGACAAAAAAAAACTGATACAATGAGGTAGCTGATGACAGCAGGACTAATTTCTTTTACCTAAACCGTCTAAAAGTTATCAGACACAATATAGAAGTTCCTATTAACAAGTTTTGCACTGCAGTTAAACTAAAAAGTATAATAACATACATTTAGGTGTTAAGAGAAAAGAGGTATAATTGCCCATTTCAGGATATTTACAGTACTTTTCAATAAATTGATTTATCAACTTCATTATACCTTTTCAGACCCATGGACAGCCTGTAAAGCTATGGCTAAAATAGTGACAACCTTTTATCCCCGAAGAAGACAAAGCTTAAACTAGCTAAAAATAGATCTTTGATGATAAAAACTGAAAAAAGTACGTTTGGTTTACATCTGAGACAAAAACACGACTAACATTATCTTGGTTGACTGTTAGACATTCAAAATCCATAGTATTTCTCCAATGTGCATTTCAGATATATCGATATTTTCATCAGTATCTATTTAATCAATGAAAGTATTGATATCAGTGTTTTATATATTAATATTATTTTACAATTTCTGGGATTAAATTGGTTCATAGAGAAAAAATACCTTGACTAAAAGCAGGGCTGTCAAGATTAGTATAATTAACTGGATTAATTACAGTCCACAGCTAGAAAAGCACTCGGAGAGCGCAAACTTCTGCCATTAGCCCTATCTTCCAATAGTACAGAATCCTTTAAAAAATTTCTGGATCCAGACAGTGATCCGGATCACTCCCAAAATCTAATCAGTTCTTCTTTATGCCATTTCTGACATTTCCTGAAAATTTCATCAAAATCCGTCCATAACTTTTTGAGCTATGTTGCTAACAAACAAACTAACAAACTAACAAACCCTGACGATCACACAACCTCCTTGGCGGAGGTAATTAGTCCACTTTCCAAAACTCCTTAAAGACACTTTGGTTAAGGAACTGCAGTGTCTCCCTGCAACCACAGAGAAGTCAAATAAGTCCACCACTGCTCCTTAATGTCTCATTTCACTTTAAAAACCTCACAGCTCAGTGAACAAGTCAAAAGTCTTTTTTTAACCTTGTGTAATTAAACATTTACCTTTTTACTGCCCCCTTTTTTCCTTTTCAATCCATAACAAGCTCCTTTTTCCTTGGTTAAATTCATGGTAAAATATTTGGCTCATCTATGAAGGAGGTCTGTATCCAAACAGGAAGTCAACTACCTTACCTTAAGACAGGGTAAAACCTATAATGAAAGAAAAACGCTTTTGAATGTAACAAAGTGGCATAACAAAATCTACAAAAGGATGCAATTAATAGTGTACAGAAATTCCGAGATTAATCACGGTTAAAAAAATTAAACATTTTTTGAGAGCACTTACTGAAGTAGAGACTTGCATGAATTTTTTATTGACTAAAATGTGACTAAAATGTTTTTGAAGTTTTGTTGACAAAATTAAAACTATGGATGGAAAAAAATGACTAAAATGTGAGTAAAACTGAAGAGCATTTTAGTCTTAGGAGTAAAAGCAAGGCAGAATTTCAAAAAGCTGACCCAAAAAAACACTGACACAGTTTGCAAAAAAGGGATAATGGTTAAAAAAAATAAACAGGGAGAGATTTTAAAGGCACAGACATATCCGAGTTTGTTATAATGAGAGTAAGAAGTAATATTTTGCCAGTAACCCTGTGAGATAAGGAGCTCCAAAGCCAGGTGAGGTAGCCTAAAGCCATTTACTGGTCCCAATCTGGGTGGAATGAGCCGTGAGAGGAAGAAGGAACTAAAGAACACTGACTAACAGGTCTCTCCTGACCCCTCTCCAACTCCCGCTCTCCCACCTCTACTTTTCTTCTCCCTCGTTTCCTCTCTCCTTCCAACCCTGCTTTCCACCACTTCCATCTACAAAACAAAGTTGCCTGGCATTGACGGGACCCTGGAGGCTTTCAGCAACGAAAGGTGGGAGTCACCCTTAGCCGAGAGAAAGAGGTAAGAAAGCGAAAGAGGGGGAGAGTGAGAGAGAGAGGGAAGGAATGAGGGGGGAGTGAGGAGATTGAAGCGTTTCTAATTTAAATAAACCCTTTTGTAGACTGAAACTGGCAGCGAGCTTCCCCTTTGCTTGCGAGGAAAAGAGAGAGAAGAAAGGGAAAAGAGGGAGGGCAAAAGGAAAGGAGAGATAGATAGATGGATATAGAGATGTCTCCATGCTGGTTTGCTTATCCGCATGGGAGAGTTAGAGGCCAGAGGATGGAGAATGGGGGAATATAGAGAGTGAAGTGGAAGAAGATAGGAGCTAGATGGAGAAGAAAGAGAGGGGACACAAATAATGGGGGAAAAACACTGACAAGATACAGGGGTTAAGGGAGGGGAGGATAGGAAAGAGCTGTGAAAGTTAGGTAATAGAGAGTTGTGTGTGTGAATAGATGGAGGTGCGATCCATCTATTGGGAAGAGTTCATCCATCCTCGCCCTGTGGAAGAAATGCACACACACACAAAAAGAAAGAGAAAGAAAGTAAAACAGGGCCTCTCAGCAGTGGGTCCGATCAGTCTCATCTCATCAAAACTTGGCTGAAGTTTTTTGGATGGATCCCAGCACCAATCTACTCGAGCCGCCACACTCTTCTCCGTCACACTGTCTCCCCCTGTCTGTCCCTTTGGCTCGTCACAGCAGCAGGCTCGCTCACTGGGCTATACACTTCTAATAGGCTGCCATGGTGAGAGGAGCTGCAGCAATACAGGCTGTAATCTAAAGTCTCACCACTGAACGCCAGAGGATGCCTATTTTGTTTGTCTGCTGGTTATTATGATGGGTGGCTAAGAGGTGACAACAAGAGAACCATACAGCTCAGAGATTTAGAAGCTGCTCCTGCTGGCCCTGAAAAACTATAAAACAACAAAGCAAAACATATAATCAGGTTTGTAAGGGGAGAAAACCCACAGAGTTTTATATAAGTTTAAGAAGGAGATGGACGGACTGGCGTTTTAAATCAATTAGGCATCAAACTTAAGCCTTTTCACACTCCAAGAAATTGCTAGAGGATTTCAGGACGGACTGGCCTTAAAGTCTTTGGGATTGCATGTTCAGATGAGCCTCACAGCAGGACACTTTCCTCGTCTGATGATGCAGAAATGGGAGGTGAAGCAACAGCATCTGATGCTATAGTAAGAGTTTTTGTTTGGATGTCAGTGCTAAATATAAACTCCTGTCGATAAATTCTTTCTGATGATCTGTGTCATGCACATTTTCCACACAGAAAGTTCAGAAGATAATTCTATTTTATGACTTTCTTGAACTTTTACTGATCCCAATTACATCTATGATATAATTATTCACTTGTTGAAAATGCATAGTTGGCTAATGTTACAAAAACTTACGGTGAGGCATCTTTTTATCACTATGGCCCCATCTGTGGAACAGCCTACCTGAAGACCTGAAGGCTGCGCCTAATGTTAATGTTTTAAAAAGCAAACTCAAGACCTAATAATCTGGCTTTTACCTGAATTTAATATGCTCATCTTAATCTGTTTTAGTAATTTAGGTTTTATCTTATTCTGTTTTAACTTCATAATTATCTTTTAGTAGTTTATCCTCTTGTTTGTCTTCTTTCCCTAAGATCTTCTTAAGTGTTTTATTTCCCTGTTTGAGCATATTGCTGTTACCTTTTAGTGTTTTTATTCTCATTACAACACCCTTTGATTATCTGTTTATTTTTTATTTATTAATTCATTTAACTTCATTTCAATTTGTTTTTTATTCTATTTGATGATGTTTTTAATTTTACGCTTTAACCTAACCTCCAGTGTTTACTCATTTTAAACCTTTAGGATGGCGTTTTCTCTGTGCGAACTGGGTAAATAAATTTTCCTGTTCTACCAGTGTCTTTTATTTATGATGCATTTTGCCAGTACTGTGATTGTGGGGTGGATGGGTTAGGGGGTTGGGCAGAGTGAGTTTGGGTCATACCTCCTTTTATCTTCTTTTAGTTTATCTGTCTGTGTGTAAAGCACTTTGTGCTACATTTTCTTGTATTAAAAGTGCTATATAAATAAAGTTTGATTGATTGATTGATAATGTCAACACTGGCACTTCTGCTGTCCACTGTAGTAAGTGATGCAAAATATTTGATCTTTGCTAATGTCTGATACACCAATATTTAGAGATTCATTTCAGTCAATACCAATATTGATACTGATATTTAAATACGCTTTTCGCACAAGAAATTGTAATCCTTTTGGACACACTTTAAGGTTCGAGGATGAACAAGGAAACAAACTTTAGTCCTTAAAAAACACTTTAAGTTTAAAGAATGAGGAAAAATAAAGAAAAAGACCTCAACTGACATAGGTCTGTTGGTTGGTCCAGCCTAAAACCCCACTAATTTATTAATATATATGGACAAAATTTGCAGTCGATATATGCTGAAATACACAGGCAAAATATTGGATGTAAATATGGGCCGAAATGTGGATATCTGCCAATACCGATATTTGCCTCTTTAAGCTAATATCTGCCGATATCGATATCAGTCCGATACTATCGTGCATCCCTAATCATAATAGTGACGTGTTTGCAAAATGTCTATATTATTACAATGTGTGACTGGACTCTTCATAGATCAAATAAGGGGTAAAGAAATATTTTTAAGAAGAAGATTATAAAGGAGCTTCTCCACATGATGTAAACCTCACCAATCCCACTCAACTGTGGTATATTTATCAGAATATTTACTGTGGCATTCATATATGATATTATGCAGAAACTTTGCTAGTCAGCTGGCAGGAAAATGTCCATGTAAAGTCAAAGTAAAAAAAACATCATCTGTTTGCTTTCACATATTTTCCTGAAGTCATGCTGGGTTCACACATTACTCATCCCAACTTTACCCAGACATTTTACAAAAGCCAGCTGGAAAAAGTCCCTGTAAAGTTGGGGTTAAAAAAATAAGAAATTCGATTTTCAATTGCATTTTAACAGAGGACTGGCAATCTTCAGGCAATGTCAGGGCTTCCATGTATATAAAGGCTGCAGTGTCGCGACATGACTCACCTTGTCTTTAGCAGAAATCCTAAGAGTGCTGTCAGAAAAATGTCCAGGTAAAGTTGGGATAAAAACATCTTCTGTTCATACAGTTTTCCTGAATATTCCCTTATGTGTTTAAACATGTCTCATTTTCAAACATGAAGCCTGATAGGAAAACATTCAGGTTAAGTCAAGATTATTGTCTGTTTGCATTAACACAATGTTCCAGAGTTTTTCCTGCTATGGTCTCACATGGTTCTAAATGAATTCATGCAAAAAAAAAACATGAATAGAGATTTGGCAGGAAAATGTCCAGGTAATGTCAGGGTGACAAAAACAATCTTTTTAAATTCAGATAAGTTTCCCCTGCTGGGTTCTCATATTTGTCACCATGGCATTGCTGGAAAAAGTAAAAATTGGGTTTGAAAAAAAAAAATTGCATTCTAAACTTTTCCTGAATATTTTCAGGTGTGTTTGCACATGGCTCAACCCAACTTCACACAAAACTTTAACAGAGGGCTGGCAGGAAAATGTCCAGGTAAAGTCGGTAAAAATCTTGTGTTTAAATAGTTTTTCTGAATATTTCATGTGGTCAAACATGGCTCATTTAGACTTTATGCAGAAATCAGGGATGGCTTAAAAATGTAGGGTAAAATTGGAATTAAAAAATTGTCTGTTTGCATTCAGACAATTTTTCCTGAATATTGCCTGCAGTTCTCTTACCCTGACTCTGTGCAAAAATATATCAAGGAAGCTGGCAGAAAAGTATAAATAATAATATAATAATAATAATAATAAAATAAGCCGTAAGGATTTTTCATGTTGCCAACCATTAAAATTTCAGGAGACTTTCCCGAAGATTTCAGGAAATTTTCAAGAAAATATCAGGAAGTTTTCAGGAAAATTCAGGATTTTCTTTGTATATGTGAAAAAATGCCATGATGCAATTATAGAAGAAATGTTAAAAAGGCAAAAAGATGCCATTTTAAAATTGTCTGTAATTGTGTTTGTTATTTTTCCTGTGCCATTTCAAGGTCATCATCCTCTGCTTTTTTATTTCCCAACCCATCACTTAACATTATGTTTGATTAGCTACTAATGCTCATATACATATAGACCAGTTTTACTGTGATATTGCAGCGTCAACACAAGAATCCGGGCTCGTCACGCCTGTTGTCAAAAAATGACACGATACGATTACACACTCTCTGGATTAAAGGTGTGCGTGTGTGCGTAAAGCAAGACATGCATGTTGTGTACAGGCCCACAGGTAGGAGCAAAGACTGTAGGATAAATGAAGAGAGGGAGAAGGAGAGAGAGAGAGAGAGAGAGAGAGAGAGAGAGAGAGAGAAGGAGGCTGGGTGGGGGGAGACTCCCGACCCCCTCCTTCAAACATACACACCGAGAACTGGCTCTGGCTCTGGCTTCGCTGGAGTGGAGAACCATAAATCTTCATATAGCGGCTGTTTTGATTAATGCAGCCGAGTCGAGCTAGGGGGCTGGACCTATCCCATTACGGCCTAATGGAAGATGGAGCGGCGCTGTCTCCACCACTAGGCCCCTGTCATTTGTTCCACTTTGCAGTCCATTTGGCCGAGAGACTACAAGCCACTCCATCAAAAATATTTTCAGAGTTAATTTCCGCCCGCTTAATTCGCCTTGATTCGGATTGCGTATCGAATGGCAGGATCGATTTTCGCCTGGCGTCTAAATTAAATAAAAGAGAGGGGGGTATACTTTAAGTCTGCGTTTTCTTTCTTTTCTCTTTTCCATTCCATTCTTCCACCTCTTTTCTAGACATCCTTTACCGTGAGCCAGCTCATTCTTTTTTTTTCTTTACGATGCATCTCATTTCCTCTTTTCTCTCAGATTTTGATAGAGCAATGTTTGCAGAAGGAGAAGGAGGAGGAAGAGGTCGCACAAATCTGATTGTAGTTACAGATGAAGGAAAACCTATTGGAAGGAAGGCTCAGGTGGATGGATTTATGGATTTGTCATAAAATACAAACAGACACATAAAGGCCCGGATATGGGAGAAACACCTTAAAGACAGGTAGACAGACAGAAAGAAAAGAAAGTCTATATGCTCACATGACAGCTTCACAATTCCTAGATCCTGAAGGATAAATTTGGAAAACATGGAGTGAAGAAGAATTGGACAGGCCTACACAGAAAAAGTGGGGTAAATTAGGGGCATCGGGGTATTGAGGGGGTGAAAAATAATAGGGGGGAAAAGTACCAAAAAAGAAATGAAAAAAGGCAAAAAGCACAGTGACAAATTGGTCGAGTGTGTCGCGAATTCCCTTTTAGATTTAAAGCCGCGTGTAGCCTATCGTCATATCTTTCCAGAGTAATTTATTTTCTCATTTCTCTCTCTCCCCTCACTACCCTTCCCTCTCTCTGTGTGAATTTATCTGGTAGTCACGTGGGCAGAGGAGGGGGGAAAAAGTCAATAAAAGTCTCTGGCGACAACTGTTTCCCCCATCGGTCTCTTGTCTGCTTCTTGCATTATCTCTCCTGCTTTGCCTTCTATTTGTTTATGCACTGAAGCTGCTTTGCTCCTCCCTATTTCCTCCACCATCCGCTGTGTTTCCTCTTTCAGATCCTCCCTCATATCATACGACTACAAGCTATACCTACTCCTCTCCAGAGAGGCCTATTGATTTTATCCTCCCACTAACAGCAAGCCCCACGCTTTGAAATTACAAAATCAGGAAGCTGTAGGATCCATCTCTTGTATCCACCTCAGAAATGTTTCGATAAGCGGCAGAAAGTTCTCAGAGGCTTACAAGTTGGAGATGAAGGCCAGTGAGCTTTGGCTCATAGATGTGGAGCCACTTGTAGATTTCTCTAATCAACAAAGGAATTAGAATCTGATCAATCTGGTTTTATTATTCTCTGCCAAAACTACGAGTCTGAACAGCCCTAACAGGAACACGAAGACAATGAAAGGATGAAGGGCTTAAGGATGGGAGGATTGTGTAATAAATGAGAGTTCTGCAATACCTGAGAGAGACATAATAAGAAAGACAAGGCAAATGCAAGCGATATTTTGACATCTAAATGTTTACAGTACTTGCCAGATCCTTAAAACTAAAGGAGCTTATCATCTTTGCCCTTAAGGGTGAGAGTCAACCTTCATTTTATCAGGCTGTCACAACAGGGAAAAACTGATATATAGAGAATTGGAAAAGAAAACAGATCTTTATGGAAAAGAAGGCAAGGTCTAACAGACATCTTAACTTGTATAAAATTGCCCCCATGAGTTTTAGAGAAGTGGGTCTCAACTGGTGGGTTCGGAGTCAGAAGTGGGTCACGGAGCTGTTTTCAGTGGGTCGCGAATGTGTCTGGAAAAAAAGAGGCAAAAAGTCTGTGTAAAGTCCTTGGTGGACATGCATCTGTACATTATGCTTTACTATAGGTAATTTATATATTTTCTCAGTATTTCAACTCATTTATCTCACAATCGTGCAATAAGAAAAATGCTTTTCCCTCTCTTGTGAGGTAATTTTGTAAGATTTCTGGAAAAGGGCAAAAGTATGCAAGTAATTGTGGGGAAAAGGTGGTGTGAAATGTGTCAGTTTTGTACTGTCTCTCTTTCGAGTCATGTATTTTGTTCCATTCAAGATCCAAACAGCAACATTTTTCATTAAAATAAATATGCATTGTTGAATATTTTTGGAAATTTGGGTCATTATTTGTCATTGAAGAAACTGAAGGGTCCTGAGGCTGGACCAGTTGAGAACCAGTGTTTTAGAGGAAACATACTTTTATCGACTAGTTTGATACTGATGTTTAAAATAACAATTGAGCCAAAACCAATGACTTCCTTTGGTGTAACACTACCATAATGCAAGCATTACTGTGCATGTTTGACCATGATAACAAAACTCTAAAACACCGGCCTAGGCGCTCTAGAAGTATTAAATTGATATAACACAGCTGCTGCATCAGTTCATGTGTCATTATTTCAATGAGAAAAATAAATCTGAGCAAAAGTAGATCAAACTAATACAATCTGTGATATCAACAATAAAAACAAGTTTACAGATTTAGATAAATACACCTAATTTTGAAGTCATACAGTGTGACTGTTTTTCTTGAACAACAATGATATATGTAAAGCCAGCCTATCTTCCCAAGTTTATCTGCATACCAAAACCTGTTCTTTTAATCTTTTCTCTGTTCTATTCTGTATTTAAAAAAACACAAACTACTCCAGAACCCATGAACTATCAATGTCCCCTGTGGTGCAGTGTGGGAATTTCTAATTAGCGAAAAAGAGCTTTTCTACCAATCAGGAATAGCTGAACTGTTTACTGAGGACATGGCAGTGATGATGGATAAGACTGGTGGATTTCAAATCTGGGGATATTTAGGCAGAATTAAGAATTAAGAAATTAATTTTATTTTAAAGAAAAAAATAAGTAATTTAAACAAAGACTTCAATACCCTAAAAATGTAAATTAATGTTACTTGGATTTTCTAGTTATAAACAAAAACAAATGAGAAGTTAAAATAAAGATTAACCTGGCTAATCTACATAAAAATGTATGCTTAGGCTTTTTAAAAAGTAGATCTGGTTAGGTATTTTTTATCTGTGTATGGGTCAGCAGGGATGAAAAGCTGGCACACTGATTCATCCCTAATAACAAACAGTCCCCTCTCAGAAATACGTTTAAGGTGCAATTTTCTTTTTCAGAACAGCGAATATGAAAAGTTCCACAAAGAAAACCTTGTATAAAAGTGACAGCCTTCTAATGTCGTACCTTGTTGAAACAGGAAGAAACGATGATCACAAAGGCCAGAGATGCACTTGCCGTTTCACCTTGTGTTTGCATCCAACTGCATCATGAGCATCTTTGTAAAAATACTTGTCCATATGTGACACGTGTTACAGGAGCACACCAATAGAGGTCACAGCAGAGCTCTGGACCAACCACCTGATGTGTGAGATGTAAACTACAAACATGGAGACACTCAGGGAGGTTGGTACAGTTTTGACTCTGAGGTCAGAACTAACATGAAATTAACACTGGTAATCAATGGTAACACCAGATGAGACTCAGACTAACAGCTGATGGTAAAAACACGCTGCCTGCTCTTGGCTTCTTCACCATTTTCATCTGCACATGGAGGTTACTTGCCCGGTGTATCGGTTTCATTAAAGACTGTGATTACAACCGCGTTCGTAGATGTGGTTGTCTCAAATGACAGAAAGCCTCTTGCAAATAAACTTTTTGTTACTATGTCCACATATCCTGATCAGATACGTATTTAATAAAAGCTAAACAAACAAAAACAGCCATTGGCATGCTTGAATGGTCACCACATTGAATGGTCACTTGCAAAACTGCAGCACCATCTTCTCACGGTCATTGTTTTGATGGGCTTAAATATCATTTTCCAAAAACACAGTTATCCATCCTAGTTTGACAAACATGTTTGTCTCTGTGCATTGACAATGACTAATCTTAAAGAAGTGAAGAATTGTGGACCCTTAGGTTGCTCTTTGTCTTCTTGCACTGTTATTGCTCATTTGCACATCTTCATATTGCACTTTACATTACTTGGTTGTTATTTCTATATTTGGGTGTGAGATCTGGATCGATTTTTATAGCTGATTTTGTGTATGGTGCTTTTTATAATGTGTTATTTTCATATTATCAGAATTTTAGGCTTTTTAATTGAGTCTTATTTCACTGCTGATGTCATTTTTGTGTATTTTATCTTTTAGTGTGTGCCTGCAGCAAAACTAATTACCCTGCATGGGTCAATAAAGACAATCTGAATTTCAATCAGCTAGGTTTCAAAACTTTCAGCCATTATTGTCCCTGCTGCAAACTGCATCTTGCACATGCATTTTTGAGGACAGCAAGTACATCAACGGCCTAAGCCTTTCAATTGAATATGTTTCTGTTAAGTCCTCTTAAAATTAACATGGTAACACATTGTTGATTAAGTTCAAAATTCTTTAGTTTGACAAAACCATTTTGAGTTTTAAGGCAAAAGCACCAGCATTGACCATCATCCAGGAGTGGTCGGTTCACCAGAGAATACAGTATGTTACTGATTGTTTTCTCTAATCTCTGCTAAATCACAAGTTTAATCATTATGGGTGAAAAAAGAAGGGAAACAAATTGAATGATTTCAAAAGCTAAAATAAATCTCGGAATGACGCTTTTGGATTTGTTCAACTCAGCGAAAAACCCATCATTACTCCTCACTACTGCTAAAGGTCAGGGGTCATCAACTACATTTGTAGAAGGGACAGATTTTTTTCCTTACAGATGCTGTGGGGGGTCAGACTTTCGAATAAATTCAACTAAAAGAAACATTTAGGTTTAATAACATACTTTTTTGTTATTTTTTTATGTTTTCATTCAAAATGCAAGTTATTTTCAGGCATTAACTGTGAGATCAGCCCCCATCACCTATTCTGCAGCCTGCCACAAGGGGGCGATTGAGATATTTTAGCTATATATTTCAGGGACTGTCATATTGTCAATCTTTGGGTTTGACGCTTACATGCTTTCTCGTGATTGGTGCAATTGGTGCAAAACATGTGCAAGAAACAGGTCTTTAGATCAGGTAGCAGGAAAGGGCTGAAGTGGAAAGGTAACACAGAAAACTGAAGATTTAATCAGGACTGGACTGATAAGTAAATACTGATCCTGCACCATATTCAGTAATAATGGCTGACAGGGGGATTTCTGTAAAAACATCACACATTAAGTCATTCCCAATAAAATATGTTTCCATGTTGATCATTTTTGGGGTTGATTTAATACCTGTAGGGATTTAAAAATGAAAGACACCCTAAAAAACACAGCATCTTTTTTCCTTCTCAGATTTTATAAATTTTTGGGGGCCAGATGGGAAGCTTTGGGCTGCCAGATGATGATCACTGCTGTAGGTGCAATCAAAGGCATTTAAGAGAACATAGCTGGACAGGTATATTAGCTGGTATGTGATTATGGTTGATCCAGGTTGGCATGTAGATTGACTGGTCATATTACATCATTTGCCCAAAGTCATCTGCTACAACTTAATATCTAACATTAAAAAGTCCAGCGAGATGTGTGTCTTGGTTATGATGCTTAATCAAGACAAATGTCACATAAAATCAGACGTTTCATGTTACAATTTCAAACTCTGCTTTGTGTTTTTCTGTCACAAAAAGAAAGCACTTGTTAAATTACAAACTTTGCCTCTGAAATTGTATTAAGTTAAACTCTGGAGCAGAAAAAATAAAAATTAAACGTGAGGGACGCCTTTATTTGCTCATGACTGAACAAACTTTTACATAAAATGTTGCTCGACAAACTGAAATTTAACTGAGCACATTTCCAAACACAGCAACACAACATAAAGCAGATAACACCACAAGCTACTGTCGAGCTGAAGAGGTTGATAAAACTGAAGGGTCACTGTGCTCTGGGTACCCTTGGGGGGTTTACACTTCCACAGCAAACAGGACTGATGGCCGAGCCACCCGGCGATATGACTTGTTCACTCAGCCCCTCCAATATCAGTGTCTCTATTTCAGTCGCCACATCTGTTATTGTCTGATTCTTAAGAAAAAAGTGGCTGAGCAGAGGATAATGAAATCAAAGCCCAACACACACAGCCAAGAACCCTCTGGTAAGAAACACAGTGTCAATATTAATCTCCCTGACAGAAAGTCGAAATATGGCATCTGTCACACATCATCTTCCCTCTCTGCTGTCTTTGTGCAGAGTGGAAAAAGAGCGAGAGGAGCTGGTTTTGGTGGGAGTGAAGAGGGGGAAGTTGTTGGAAATCGAGGACAAGGACCGGAAAGGGCAAAGGACTCTGGGAGTTTTTTAGAAATGTTCTTATATGCACCTGCATGTTACAGGTCTGGTGGACATTTGGATTATTCAAATGAAAAAAAAAAAATAATAAGTACATTATAAATTAGGGCTGGACAATTTTAACAGCTCAATATCTTTATCCGCAGATAATAGCTCCATGAGTAAATAAGCAGGGCTTTGCTTTAGCTCAGTTGGTAGAGCAGGGGCCCACTGCAGCTGTAGTCCTGAGCGCACTGATCGCAGGATTGATTCCCAATCCTAGCACATGTTTGGTGCATGCCTTCCCCCACTCACTCTCTCCACAATTCCTGTCTCTTTTCAACTCTCCTAACCAATAAAAGCAAAAAAACCCCAAAATAATCTTTAGGAAAAAGATAAATTTCCCACACCAGCAGAAATTACCTTTTCTTTTTACATTTACAGCTGAAATATCTGCAGGATGCATGAATGAACCATAATGCTTCACCTTAGAAGATAAAGCATTAGGTTTCTCGATTTTTAAAAGATATATTATGGGTTTTTTTATGCCATTATGACATAGAGGAGGACAGTGGATAGAGAAAGAAACAGGGATGAGAGAGTTGAGGAGAGACATCCAGGAAAGAGGCCACAGGTTGGACACTTTAACACTTGTTCTAAGCACTGAAGTTTTGGGTTCAATTACAGCTGATTAACATTTTTCCCTTTGTTAACAATGGGTATTTTGTGTTACTTCAAGCACTTCCTCAAGATTGTCTAAGGCAACCATCCTGCAAACATGTTGTTTAATTGAAACAATTAATTTTAATTAGTAAGTAAAAACTCCATAAAAAAGGAATTTAGCATACAACAGAGCTGTTCAGTCTGTCAGCAGGTTGTCACAGCACATTTTAAAGTCCTCAAAAAGGCAGATGAAAATTGTTTTAAGTGCTACTGTTTAACCCTTTATGACCTACCATAGAACAAGTCTGCCAGAGCATATCTTTACATATTTACATGCTGTAGTGCTATTTTTTGAGTATTTGAACTGGCTATACATCAATACAACCTCTAGAACCCAGATTTAATGATATATTGTATGAAGTCCATAGTAACAAATTAAATTGCAATGTGAAGTTTAAAAAATCATGGTGTCTGAACGTATTCAAGAATCAAAATGGTGACATCCTTACCAGTTTTACCTTGTGCGTAGCTGTGTTAAAACTTCAGTTTTGGGATCTACTGAGATGCAACAAAAACTGACCTTTTTTTCTGAAAAAATCAAGTATTGTCCTGTTAAAATTAAGGGAACCTTTGGGAACAAGCTGTACATTTTTTGTACATACTTACTAGTATACTATTTTATTGTTTTTATTTTATGTTTTCGTTAAGTGTGTCTTTTTCCTTTTGCCTTGAATTTTCTCGTTGCTGTAGCATGCCATATAAAAACCTGTCTTGCCTTACTGACATTTGTACGTAGCTAACAAAAGGGTAATCTTTTTATGCTCTACTTTTATCATTGCTAAATCCCCAGAATGACAAAAACAATTTATTTCCTTCAGTCACTAATACTGCCCGTGTTGCTCAGCACTGTATAGGTTTTATCCTATGCCATAAAGGTGTTTTGTAAAACTGCTGAAAACTAATAATCCAGCTACACTGTGGAAATAAGTGACATGTTCTTTCATTACATTGGACATATGAATTGATACAGTGTATACAGTGTATTCTAGTCAGTCTCACATATACAGACTTGTTGCCATAAAGAATCACAGAGCAGTGATTCCCAGTCTGTGGTAAGGGAGCTCTCCCTTCTGTTACACAGGAGCCTCGCTTAATCTAAGACTGCACTTCAAGTGTCCAAATTCCTCACTTTGAAGTTCAAGACAATTCTTTTGTTCTGTCTAATTAAGGCATCAGAAGCATGTTAATCTAGTCACACACAAATTAGATTAAAACGTGTTGAATAGCTTGTAGTTAAATGTTCCTGTATATATCAATGAAGAGAAGATATAATAAAACAAAGTCAGGCTTCTTATTACTGGATAACTTCTCTGGTGCTAAACAGTCCAAGTGTGATAAAATTGTGTTCAATACTCATCTATAAGGCCTTACATAATTGAGTATCTTCTTCTATCACTGACTGCTTTGTCTTTTATGTCCCAACTCAAATCCTTAGATCTTCCACTGCCTTTTTTTGGAAGTCTCTAGTGTCCCAAGAGATTTCTGGTGGAGCAGCTTTTAGTTTTCACAGCACTACATTGTGGAGCAGGATCTTCCTGGATCCAAGAATAGCAGACTCTCTGAGAACATTTAAAAAGAAACTGAAGACCTGTCTTTATGACTTTGCTTTTAAATAGGATTAACCAGGCATTGACATTAATATCTATTTTACTGTTGAACATTTTTATCAAACCATTTTGGTTGATAACTTAGTTTTAACCATCGTTATCATTTTGATTTTATTTCTCATGTGACAATATTTTTCATATTGTTATTGTGTGTTTCTGATCTTGTTCTTTTAAGCTGTAGCTTTGCAGGTGAAACATATATTTAGTTATTGTTATCCTTATAAGCAGCAGTTGTTATTGTAGTAGGAGAGTTAATTGACCAATTAATTTAAGGATTGTATTCATTTATGTTTGATGTACAATGTGCCCTCTCACATGAAAAGACACCAGAAATACAGTTGCAGTGGTTCAGCAATACGCCCAATTACAAGTTGGTCTAAATGTATTCTGCACACTGTCCACACAATATCTTCTGAATTTTCTCCTGAGGTTTGCAGATAAAATCTGATACTATGACAACATAGTCATTTATCTGGAGGAAATAAACATTATGGGTAGGCGTGCAACATATTGGAAATTTGCCAATATCTAATGTGCTGCTACTATAAATTCCCTTGAGCCAATACTGATACTGATAACAATATATAACTGTAGTTGAGACCTAATGTTACAGTCCTTAAGACACACTTAAAAGTGTAAGGATGAACAAAGAAACAAACTTCAGTCCTTAAAAAACACATTCAAGTTTAAGGAATAAGGATTAACAAGAATAAAGACTTAAAAGACGTAGACATAGATCTGTTAGTCCTGCCTAAATCTCCACAACCTTATTCATATTTAAGGCCAATATTTACAGCCTGTGTACTGGTCATTAATAATGGCAGAATTTTCACATCTGCCAATACGATCAGCTTTTTCAGTTACCATCTGCTAATACCATTAGCATACTGATAGTAAAGTGCATCCCTATTTACTGGAAGACATTTCTCTAAAAAGTAGCCCTAGCTGTAGTAACAGTGTTATGTGGTTACTGAGATACCACAGCTTTTCAGCTGTGTATCATTTTATTAATATGTCCAATAACAATAGGAAAGTTTTTCTCTAGAGTAGAGTACAGAGTCCTACATGAGCTGCAGAGCTGACTGACAATATAGATAGAGAGATAATTAACCATGCAGCGTTGACACTATCAGAAAAAAATGTTTCTATGTAGATTTGAAGTGAAATGGTTAAACGATGTTTGGTAAAACCTAAATTGAGGATATATATTCTAATTGAGCATGATTATGGTACTGAGTTTTATGTTTAAGCTATCCTAACGAGAAGTCTGAGACCTTTGGTTGCTCAGTTAAGAACAGGAATCCATCGTCAGGGTCTTGCAGTCGGCAGATTTAAAAACATCCCAGAAGAGAAGAGACTGTGTGAACTAGGTGATTTAGGAGAAGTCGAGAGTGAATCTCATTTTCTTTTATATCGTCCTGCTTATGATGCTTTAAGATCACCTCTGATGAAAGAAAAGTTTGTGACAGGATGAAATGATGACGACAGGATGGAGAGGTTGTTTACTTTTAATGTCCTGGCCTCTTCTGTAGCAAAAGCCAGGGAGAAACATCAGGATGGTCTGTATCATTAGTATTATTCTACCAGACGTCTACTTTTGGTTACTGGTCTTTTTGTATTAACATTGTTTTCTTGTAAACCTGTTCAGGCTGGGCATATTGTTTATGAATGACACAATAATAACATCCATCAGGTACTAAGTACTATGTAATTCAATCTATCTATCTGTCTGTCTATCAATCTATCTATTACTGAGGAGCTAGTTCAGTCAGTGTTGTGTTCACAATGGGAAATGATGGCATATTTGCTTACATTAGATTATGGCACTTGTTCTAAAAGAGCTTGGGAACTTTTGCAAATAAAGTACCAAAGATACTGCACAAATAAGTCCTGTAGTTGACTCTCTGTTGCTTAAAGTATAATTAAAAATTTAGTCTTGAGTGTAAATTAACACGCTTGGATGTGAGTGAAGTTTTAAAGTTTTGAGAGGCGATTTATCACCTTGTTAAGTTGTTCCATTAATCCAAATTATTGACCAAAAATACAAGCCAGAGTACATTTCTAGATTGTTGTGCTAATAATGCAGTATTCAACAATAAATTTAAGTTTAGGCAACTATGACATTTTCTGACCGAATCCCCGACTCACATTGAAATTTAAATAGACTTGAAAATGCAGTACGACCTGCAGAGGAAAGCATATAAATAAAGGGTTCATAACCGAGGTCAACTGTAACGAGCAACAAGTCCAAGTGAGAAATGAGTGTTCTACCTAAAGGGCAGCAAAACCAATGTTGTTCTCATAAAAAGATGCTTAAAGGTGACACTCACAAAACAAGGTCTCTTAGTGATGATATAAAATGTCCTCAGATATTTGATCAGTTCTCCGTGCTTGAGGTTTCTCCTCCCCATGCACATCCCCTCTCCTTTATTTATCCTTCAATCATCCAGGACTTTCTCCCCCTTCTCAGCCGTGTATCTTTTTCTCCCACTCGTTCCATCCACAACACTTTCCTTTCTTTCATCCTCTTTCCATCTGCTTCCTATTCCTCCCACCTCTCTTCTTCCTCCCTCTCTCTATCTCTCTGTCTTTTGGACATTTCTCTTAGTCCTTCCTATATCCCTCCACCCTGCTTCTCCACCCCCTTTCCCCCTCTTTCCCCTGTGATGAATGAGTCTGTCTGCTGGGTGCAGTTCATATTTACTGAGCAGGGGAGCGCACACTGTCAGTCTCCCTCGCCCTCCACATCTCTATTCCTCCACTAAAGAGACAGAGGGAGCAAGAGGTTACAGTGGGATGAGAGGAGGAGGGAGGCCGTGGTCAGGAGATCCACTCCGGGAGTTGCTACGACAGCAGCCGGCTTGGTGGGGAACACATTAGTCCTGAGCAGCATAGTTTCTCAGTGCCAGCATTAGAGATGGTTGAGAGAGAGAGAAATCTTCCTTAGCCTTTGACCAACCTGTCAATGTGGTGATACTAATAGGGAATAAACAGCGTCTTTCCATCCCTCTGTGTGCAACTCGGCAGCCTACTTTTAGCACTCAATGCAACACAATTTAATGGAGTTTTCTCTCTCCATCCTTTGTGTGAGCCATGCTTTTAGGCACATTTGGACTTGAGAGGGGGAGAAGTAAGAGCCGCTACCAGCTGCAGCTTACCAAAGGCCCACAAAATACCCGGTTTCATCTACACCCACACACACCAGTGTGTTGCGGGGAGTCAAACGGTGTGTTTTGACCCGTGTGTTGACCTCTTCATGAATAAGAGGAGTGGATGTGGGCCTGCCGGAGCCCAAAGGGACAGGCCAAGAGCCGCTGCAAAGCCCTGCAGAGCCACCATCTCTTCCCACACACTGACCTCCGAGGCCAGCCAACACCAAAACCACCGTAGCGTGATGACACCGGTGACACCCCGCGCCAACGCACAAAATGTGTTCCTCTGCCAAATTGACAAAAATATAGACAGTAAATACAAGGAAAATTGGATGGCTCAAATTACATCACAAAAAGAAAATCCCCTCAACTGGACTTTTATAAGATCCAGTATGAGGTAATTTAATCCGCAGACTGCAACCTAAAGCCCTGCCAACTGTCTGTCAAAGGGGGCAGATTCAAAATGTTTTGCCTTTTGGTTCTGGGGAAAGGAAGGCTAAATAAATGTAAGGATTTATGTTTCGATTTGTGGATGATTTGCAGGAGACACTCAGCCCTCCCCGTGTGTCTATATCTGCGCTGATTAAACATGATTTCACTGTAAACATTCATATCATGCCGCTGTATGTCAGAATCTAAGGAGAGCAGTGGAAGAAAACCAGGGGAAAATGGGAGCAGGAGAGGAAAATAGTGGAACGCTGAAAGGAGGAAAGGAAAGCATCACACCATAATCATCTGAATATTAGGGAAAATTGGAGAAGGGAATGGCAAAAATTGGATATGGGGGACGGTTTCTGAGGAGTAGAGAAAAGCCTGAATGCATCAAATGTGAAAACAATAACCAGTATCAGAACGGATGAAACAAATGCAGGCTCCTCTCTGGATAAATCACTGCTGTAAAATATCCTTTAGGAGGTTCTAAAAGCCGTCGTCAACAGACAAATGAAAGGGTCAGAGGTCTTACACAGAGAGCACTATCAGCTGGAATGACAATGTTTATGATGGAGGAGGAGGTGTAGTGCTTTACAACAGGACATAAAAGGTATTTTCTATATACACTGTAGACAGCAGGCTTTTTCCTCATCATAGTTCCAACAAACTTGCAAAAGAGACGCATACCCTGAGCTGGCTTCATCCCTGAAGCATCCTTTCCACAGCTATCCATTTCCCCCTGGTGCCTCAAGAGAGGAACTACTGCTGCTCCACTCACTGCGACCTTTCAGGGAGAGGATTCATCGGCCGGCTCGTCTGCTCTACAGGCCTCAAACTGTGATGTATCCGGCCATCACCCGCAAAGTGATAAGTTGCACACACATTGCATGGAAAGGGTAAACAGCAACACCTTTATTTGTCATGATGCATTCTCTGCCGCCCCATGTTTGTGCACTGCAGCGAACCCCCACCTCCACCTCCTCATCCCCGGATCATATTTGTCCATCTGCCTGCCACGCCGATGGAACATTCCAAAAACGGCTGCTGTGCAATCTATCTCAATTTTCCAAATCTATTAACTTTCTTTGTGTGGCCTGCCTCTCCTCGAGCTCGATCTTTAAAAACCGTGGTTGTTCAACAATTATGATAACTGCAACAGGGGGAATTAGAGAATCCACCCATTCATCTCTCTGCCCCTCCTCCGCACAGACATGACGCGGCTAAATGAAAAATGGACACGCTTTAAGAAGTATTGATTCCAGCTTTAAACAAAGGTACAGTCAATATTATTTACTACTAAATATATCTTTGTTATCTGCGCCGGAGTCGTAGTTACGGCTCTGTCCTCGTAATTGCGGACATAAAAATAATAGACCAATTCCCACTGAATTGACCGAGACAGGTTGGGTTGTGGCCCTTGTCCTGGTGATGCATACCCCTGGTGTAAATGAATGTGTGAGCAAGGTTTTCCTCTGATGACTGCCCTACTAGAGGCAGATATCTATTCGATCCACGCAGGAAATATAATGCCAGAGATAGTGAGACAGATTTTTTTAAGGTAAATGGGAAAAAAAGGACTAAGGCAAGTCATCTGCTCTCAATAATTGTTTTTCATACAATCTATTTTTCAAATTGTGTTTCCTGCTCAAAGACTCTTTGATGTATTCAGGTTTAGTATCTTTCTGAAGGCTTTTCGTTTGATACATTTCCTCAGCTTCCTGAGGTTTCTTTTGTCATGTAGAAAATTAAAGTTTGTTTTGATTTTCTTGACAGTATATCACTTTATGTAGCTTTTCACTTCCCCAAACTTCTTCCGGGCAAAACAGGATTTCTTGTGCTTGTCTTTTTGTTTAGATTTTGCAAATATACTCAATAAAATAATCTGATAATAATAACAACAACTATAATGATAATTTATTGGCAACTTTTAAGAGGAATTTTCTAGAAACAAAAAGTAGTTTAGGATTTTTAGCAGAGTTCAATGTAATGTTTCTTTTTTCAAGATACCAAATATATGACAAAAGGTGACATGTAAGTTAAATCTTCTGGCTGAGCTTTTTCTTTTAGTTTTGTTTGTTCGTTTTTTAGTTCTGGGTATTTTCATAACTGTAAGCATGTAATAAAGTACTTTGTGATCATGTGATGTCTATTCTTTTAAATATGCTTACAGTTTCTATTTGGGGTAGATGGCCTCTCACGGTCCACCTGCCCACCATCTTGCACCACTGAAATATAAATCTAGGCATCCTTTGTGTATAATGTTGTGTAAAGGGTTGGTGCCAGTAATGAAAAACAAGTCTTTTAACCCCTGAGCAGAAGTATGTGCTTCCACAGACATGTAAAGTTAGCAAATATTGTGTTCCACTCCTAAAAATGTACCACTACAAGGGATTTAAAAGTTCTGTGTACATAAGAAAAGTTGATTCTTACCAAAACAGAGACAGAAGATATGCAGAGACTCCTTTTACAGTTTGAGACAGCTCTGTCAGGGGTCCCTAAGGTCCTCCAGCAAACCAAAGCTGCTTACAGTGACAGGGCAGGTGTGGGTTTGCCTGGCTGGCTGAAGGATGGCCCTCTCAGGTTTCCAGACTCTGAGCTGCATCAGAATCAGAAAAGTACAATTTCAATTAAAAAAAACAAAAAAAAACTTCAGAGATAAAGAAAGGACTATTTAAAGAAGTAGGGATGCACATTTTTATCAAAAAGGAGATTATTGGTATCAGGAGATATTAACATTTCTGCTGATATTTACAACCAATAAAATTGGCTCTGAATATTGGCCTACATCCAACGTAAATACCAAGTTTTTGGCTTGACCAACAGACTCAAGTCTTTTTCCTTTGTTCGTCCGTAAACTTTAAAGTGTTTTAAGGATTGAAACTTTCGGTCTGAACAACATTGAAATATCTGCATTGATAACGGTATCAGCCAAAATTTACTTGTGAATATCAGCATAGTGAATATCGGCAAAAATCAAATATCATGCATCCCTGTGAAGAAAACAGTTGAATTATGATACCATGGTGATGGGGATGATACTGAACAAAGACATGCTGCTGCAGGAGGCAAGGCTCGGGAAACTGAATGAAGGATACTCTGGAAAAACTCTGGATCCTCCTGAAAAGGCAAAGCATGAGATGAAAACATGAAACATTAAACTTGATAGTCTGATAACCTTATCTTAAGCAATAAATGAAAAAAGTCATACACACATTTATCAAACTTACAAATTTACAGAAGACCTTCTGTTTATGTTTTTCTGGGTGTCCTCTAACTCCACTTAAATAATTTTCTTACTATAGCATAACATATAACCTAGTTTGCTTACCTGTTTAGTCTTTCAATGACAGTCAAAACCCTGGAATGATGAAACTGTAGACATGATGAGGGGCTTTAACTTCAAAGTTTGTTTTCTCTTAGCCTTGTCTGGTCTGTTTTGAACACTGAAACAGCAGGAACAGTAGTCACGTTATAGTGCAACAGCTTCATTTATCATACACTTTTGTCCAAAATAGCATACATCTTAGATTAAGTATGACACAAGCAAGGATCCAGACAGGAGAGATCAGTAAGTGCCACAAGCTGCTTCAAGTCCAATCAGACACAGGTGCTGCCACGCCGTCTTCTTTTTGCCGCATTAAGATGGCACCTCACAAATTACAATGGCAAAGAATTCTTGTTTATCTATCAATGTATGACACCGTCAGGCATGCAGGGATCAGTAGCACAGCAGCAAATGCACCCAAGCTTTCTGAGAAGTTAAGCTTATCTATTTGTCTGCCAGGGTTTAGCTTGTTAACGGTTTGGGGAAGGGACCAACAATAAAGGGTTACTTTCTCCAAATTAAAAACAAGTGATTCATTTTAGAGAAAGAATAATTCCAATTGAGATTAATATTGACAGTCTTCCAACAAATATATTCAGTATCTGAACAATATATATATATATATATTATAATGAGTAGAAAGCAGGTTTAAACCCTTTCACATGCGCATCTAGTTGCATTACAGTGGATTAGAAAAGATAAGATAAGGTGAAAATTACTTGTGTTGCTCTAGTCTTGCTATTGTGACTCAGTTTCTTTCTTGACAAAAGCCTTATGCCTTCATAATTAAATCAAAACACTGATTTATGATAGATTCCGTGTGTCTCGGAGTCTGCTGGATCTTGTCTGAAAAGTTTACAATAATACCAGCTCATATTATATCACTCCACAATCAAGTCTTCTTCTCCTTTTTGTATTCAAACTTCATGGTCAGCCATTAAGATTTTTACAGTTTGATTTGAAAGTGGCTTTATAATTGTTGTTTTCGATAAATGAAGGGCTGAATGATTTCCTTTTAAAGGAGCCTTCCTGTTTGGTTAAAGGAAATTATCTAGCGACTGAAAAGGATGATGCTTATGCAACTGCTATGGTGCCAACAAGAAAAATCAAGTAAAAAAGGTGGCTTAATCATCTTCTCCTCCATGTCTCTTTCAACGACCCTAATGTTACAAAAGATCTCTGTATCTCTTTGCTGCTGTAGGAGCTCACCAAAATGAACTACTGCTGGATTCTTATTTCTACATGTGATGATATGCTGAAAGTTATTTCAAATTTGTGTCGCACCACACCTTCTCAAAAGAATCCAGTGCAAGGATACAACGAGAAAACAGAGTCAAAGTTTGATGAATGTAAATAAAATAACATGACATATACAGTGTAGCACTGATTTTGCACCTATGACACTGAAGAATTGTAGGGCGCATTTTTGGTTGCTAGTTGCAGTTTGAAGGTGCGTTTTCATGTGTGTAGTGTTAGTGTTGTGTAGTCTGAATATGATATTAAACGTCTACGTTAACACGCAAGAAAAGAACTGTCATGTTCCATGAAATTCCGACCTCTGTTTACCGTGTCATATCTTACTGTAAAGTGTTACGGCGTAAAGCTAGTATATTTGGTTCAGTAATGAACAAAAACATCGTAACTTACCTGAACTCAGCACTTTGGAGGTTCTTCGTTAGCTTGAATGACGCAGCGTAGCTTGGCGGGGTTAAGCCGGCTTCAAATTTTCCTTTGGTATTTTTAAATTTTAACAGAACTTAACAGGTTTAAACTTTACTCGAGAATCAAAAGCAGCTCTTTTCTCTAACTTTGCTCAGACTACGGGTAACGTGAGGAGTCACCTACGGCGCGACACTCATGCTAGCAAGTCCTGCCTAGCGCTCCTGTAAGCTACATGAAACCCATGTTTACACTGTATTAAAGTTAGTAAGTTAGTGGGGGTCAGGGTACTTGTGTCTGTGTGGCAATAAATTACAAACATTTCTGAATCAAAACTCATTCGTTTTAAGGCGTAAGACATCAGCCGACCACCGGACAGTCAAAGAACCTCACCCCCCTCCCCCGCTCGAAACGTGCGTGTTTAGTACGTTAACTTTGACCGCGTGTGTGGAACTTCTACAATGAAGACAATGTCGGCACCGCCCCACTTGGATACGCTTGTGTCATCACTCAACTGCATAGTAAACAAACGGGGCGTATGGAGTCAGTCAAAGATTTGGACTTGTCTTATCAATCGGGGGATAGGAGAAGTCCAAATCTTTGTACAAACCCCCAAATTTTTCAGGTTGGATAAAAATATGATGCTTATGAATGATGATAAATGCAATGAACAATTGGGCCTTGCTGATTACAACATGGAAATTTAATTCTAAAAGCCAAACTAAATTAAAAACAGCTTCTTTTATAACCATTAAGAACCTATCAATATTGCAGGTTAGAAAGTACTTTAACATTGTTCTAAAAACACAAATTGAATTTTTTTGTAAATAGATCAGCATCTGTGACACCATATGTTGTTTTATATATTCTAAAAAATGCCTCTATACCAAATTCCTACCTTACCTATGTAATGTAACTTTGAAAAATAAGAATAATAATGACACTTTTAATGAAATTAGATTCAGAGAAAAAAACGTAAGCTCTGAAGGATGTTTATTTTTTTTTCAACTGTGTAATCTTTACCCAAACAATGTACAGATTTGCTGGTGTTTGAACTCCAATTTATTTATTTTTTTTAATTGTGTAAAAAATAGTACACACAACTGCCTGATGAGGGAAGCAGCTCCCTAGACTGTCCTTTATTACTCCTGGCTCTGCCCCTGATTAAAACTTTGACAAATTTTAGTATGTTTGCGTTCACTTTTTAAATACGTACTCAAACGTCTATCAGTACTGTTCATACTTGGAACTTATGTCTCCTTCTTTTAAAAAGAAAAATTAGAAATGTCTTGTAAATATCTGTTCTGCATCATCTATATTCGCAAATGTTTCTATTCATGTCACTTTTATTACATACTCTAATATACAGTACAGCTTCTTTTAATTTAACCTCTTTGCTGAGAGTAAATATCCTTGATTTCTAGAGGCCAAATATCTTTCCTTGTGTGCTTCCCTGAATTAACCAGTTGATTTTTCTTAGGCATGTAAATAGCAGTCCATGTTGAAAGATGTGGTTCCCTTAGAATCAAATGGTGATTTTTGATCAGTTAAGAACATTTTCTATCTAAACAGATGGGCTAATCTGCCCAATTCCATTCTAAAACAAATATTTAAACCTGTCTGAAATCTTGAAAAGTCTGTTGACAGAATATTGTAGGAAAATGTTCCACTTTTGATTTTCAGGCTAAAAAATGACAGCTTATGGGGCACTAGTGCTCAGATGACTTGCCTTCACACACAGAAGCAGCAAACACTCAATTTGCGCATTCATGATGTAGTTTATTTTATTTTTACAAATAATACAGCTGTAATCTCTGGAGATACAAATCAGTTCATATTCTGCATGTTCCAGTGAACCCCGACTAAAGCCACACCATCAAACTTCAGATACAATAGTGTCTTGCAGAACTAGTAGATCTATTGGAAAGATTTGTCAAATAAGGTTATAAACAAGCTCTGTGCAATAACAAACGTGACCATGTGTTCAGTTACTTTTTAGAATAAGTTAAAATGGCATATGGGACAAGAAAGTTTTTAAATAGTTTAACACAGATATTAGTTTTAGATTAAACACATTCATTGAAGAAATCTAGTAGTAGACTGTAGACAGTTTTTAATGAGCACTACCAGGCAAGCTTATTTACAGTCCTCTTTGGAAAGCTTAACGACATTTAGCCACATGCCCAGAGAGATGGTGAGAGCGAGCAAACCTGCGGAGGCAATTAGGACAGGAAAATGGCTTCTCCCCTGTGTGTGTTAACATGTGAGTTTTCAAATGGCCCGATAAGCGAAAGCTTTTTTCACATTCTGAGCATGTGTAGGGACGCAGGTTAGTGTGACTCCTCCGGTGCTTGCCCAGGTCACCAGAGGAGGTGTAGCAGCGATGGCAGTCTGGACATTCAAAGGGCTTTTCTCCGGAGTGTATCCTCTTATGCTTCACCAGGTCACCAGACTGAGTGAAACTCTTGTCACATTCATCACATTTGTAGGGTCTCTCACCTGTGTGGGTGCGTTGGTGGTTTCGTAAATGTGAAAGGCGAATGAACCTGTTGCCACACACTGTGCAGTGGTAGGGTCTTTCTCCTGTGTGCGTCCGCAGGTGTATTTTCAAAGCCCCCAGATCTCCGATCTTTAGTCCACAGTCCCCACACTGGTGAGCTTTCTCGCTGTTGTGGAGTTTGCTATGAACCCTCAAGTTTTTCCTGGTGTTGAAGTTCTTCCCGCACACATTGCAGTGAAAAGGTTTTTCACTGGAATGTGTCCTCAGGTGAAGCTTCAGACTTGCCTTAAGTCCAAACTCCTTCCCACAAATGGAGCAGGAATATTCCTTCTTGGCAGAGTGTGTTGTCAAGTGGCAGTTGAGATGGTGTGATCGGAGAAAGGCTTTCCCACAGACCTGACATTTGTAGGGCTTCTCCCCTGTGTGAATTTTCATGTGCTGCCGCCAACCGCTGCGCTCTACAAACCTCCGACCACAATCCTTGCAGACAAATGGACGGTCTCCTGTGTGGGTTCGCATGTGATCCTCCAGGCTTTGAGGTGTGCGCAGAATCTTTCCACATTCTGGGCACGGTATACCAATATCCAGACAGATGGGCTTATCCTCAGGTTCTGTGGTATCAGGTTCATTACACAAATGAGGCCCTTGACCCCAGGTAGCCTTAAAACTCTTTCCACAATCAGCACAGCTGAGATACCCTCCACGGGTTACCACAGACATGTTGTGCCATCGCTGACAGTGATTCTTGAGGTTCTTTAGGTACTGGAAACTACGTGCACAGGTTGGACAGGGGTAAAGCCTGCGGGGAGGGGCTGAAGGGTGGGCTTCACGGACATGGAGCCTCAGGCTTACTTTAGAAGTGAAGGTGCTGCTGCAAATGTTGCAGGTGTGTTTGGGGATTAGGTTCATGGAGCTGCTTGAGAGGCATTTTTTCAGACTGGCGAGGTATTGTTTCTGATGGACCCATTTGACATGTTTCTCTAGGAACTCAAGGTCAGTAAAGGAGACGGAGCAGTGAGGACAAGGAAAAAACTCGGATGATGACTCTGGAAAAAGAAGACACACAGACAACACAGAAAAAATGAAAAATAGTGCAGGTCAGGCTTAACATTCTGGAGCCCACAGATGTGTTTTAACCTACCAGTTTTACAGACATTTCAGGAAAAAGAGATCTAAACAGGGTTGCTACATGCTTTTAAAAATCAAATTTTCAGACTTTTAAGACCTGAGGTGAGAAAAATAGATAGCACTGTTTGCAAGGTCAAAAATGAATGGTATATTAGATTTCTTGGTGCACCGAACCAGAGCTGATTTTTCTGATTTCATGTACTGTTCAGGAAATGTGAAAAGGCATAAGGGCAGATACATTTTTTGGCCATAAATCCCCAAAATCAATGATTTCTGGCACATACAGTGCTTCCAATCTATCATTATGCTACATACTGATATTTATCCTGACACATTTTAGCAGATGTACTATACTGATTATAAATTATTTTAACTATTAAAAGTCAGAATAATACTTTTTATCAGGGAAAACCTCAAATAAGGGTGGACATCATGGAGCCTTTAAGTGACCAACCTGGTAACCTAGATATTAGAGAACTGGACTAGTGTTTTACAACAGTACAGAGTAAATAGAGGGGGCTAGGGTGTCTTCCCCCAGAATATTCAGCGTCATACACAACACCTAAACTACTTGCACTGTATCAAATGCTGTGAATGATTTTGCTGAAGCTGAATAAAATAGCAAAAATGCTTTCAGTGAGATAAAAACATACTATTTATTTCTCATCTTTTATCTAAAGGAAAAACAGTTGTACTTTTTCCTCAAACAAAATGCAAGACTAAATACACATCCACAAACTGCAAATCAATGCCATCTGTTGCATAAAAGCAAGCATAACAATAGAAAAACAATGTCCTGAGACTGTGTGTGTTTACTTAATTTCATTAACTTCCCTACCTGTGCAGACCTGCTCATTCTCTTCATAACCCTCCTGGATGTTGTCTTCATCCTCTCCACCATCTTCCTCCTCTTTTAACCACATCTCCGACTCGTCCTTGACCGCTGCTTCGTTGAATTTATATTCTGGCTGCTCAAGCTCGTCCTTTATGAAGCCCTGTCGGTCTGGAGCATCCGTCCGGGATGCCACAGTATTATTGTTAGTGTTTGTAGAGCTTAGTGCGTTTAAATGAAGCTCCTCGCTGATCTCCTGTGAATTTGGTTCCTCCTTAATTTGTATGTTAAGACATTCTCCGTTAGTGTAAATCTCATGAGCATCTTCTTCTGATTTATACTCAGTCTGAACTACGACCACTTCGTGTGGCGTCTCCTCTGTCTTTGGGTTCGTTTGGACAGACTTCTTCTTGGCAGCTTCCATCTTCATGGTGTCACCATTAATTCGGATTAGGATTCGGTCTCTTTAGTGTGCTGTGGACCAGATGAATGTCGCATTACAATGACATATGTCTTTAGATGCAACATTATTAACAAACAGGGCAATGACAGCAATATGAGGACGGGAACAAGCGGTTATTCTCCAATCATAGGTGTTAGCATCGCGTAGCTATCACAACGACAGCTTTAGCCTAGCAACATTGCTAACGCTGCGGCTCATTTGCTTCAGTTTGCTCATAACTGAGCCACAGTCATTGTCATTTAGCTTTTGTATGCTGAAATGTCAAAACTTACCTTTACATATCATATAATTCAACCGATGCCTCTTTCGTCTCTGCAAACGTTAACAAAGTGCCTACATTAGACACTGGTGTGTAGTGTTGGTGAGATAATAACACAAAACCGGACTTCCTGTGATTCTGACCAATCAGGGTATAGCAGTGACTTTTGGGTAAACGCCCACATTTAAAGAGACACAAAAACCTTCCTTTTTCAAGTAGTTTACTTTCCTTCACCTTTAGCGTGATCGCAGTTTATAAGTTAGTTCTGAGTGACAGGATTAAACAAGCTAAATTTGTGTCTTTTCTTAAATCAACCGTGGTTGATATGAGGAATTCAATCATTTTCAATAATTAACCCCCTGAAACCAGTGTTGTTCTATATAAAAGTATGAGACATAAGTTATTCAAAGTTGAATAACATTTGAATCATGATTTGTAAACTGTCACTTTTTTCCCTCTCTTGAAGCTAGCCATTGTGCCATTCTAATGCCGCTATCCATGCATTCCAGTTTTTTCTTGCAGCCTGAAACTCTGCTGCTAGCAGCTAATGCTAAACACCATTTGTATCCCACAATGCTTTGTGACAGGGTTTTGAAAAACAATGACAGGCTGTTCCGTCATAGCATCATTCTTTGTCAAACTGTGCGCTTCGATCACGACAGGGACAGCCTGAATAGCTCATAATTGAAAGAGAGACAGAGAGCCTGTGATGTCACCCTCTGTGTCACTGACAAGAATTGCTTTGAATAAAGGCACAAATAGATCCAATACAAAGAAGTGCAAGAACTTCTTTTGATGATTATTTCACTTTTTGGTCCCCAAAAGATGGGAGCACAAGTTTGAGCAAAAGAATTTTAGTCATTATTGTCTGTATTTTATTGTTTACTGTGTGTGGCATAAAAAAATGTTTTAATTTCTGTTTTTTTCTTTTGTCTTTATAGTCCCATAACTTTTTCATAATTCAAGTGAGCCCAGGTTGCCCTGACTGTGCACCACAGGGTTGTTGTTTTGCTAGGGAACTGATACAAAGTAATCCCATACTTGTCCGTCAGCTGGGAGTCATACCAATGGTGCTATTAAATTCTAAGATACTGTTCTTTTTAATTCCCTTCAATTTATTTAGATATTAAAATTTTTTACCTTACCTTGTTACACTTTGATCTACCTTGTTTGGTCAAACTGAAAATCCTTTCCCATATTTAACATGCCTCCTTTTGCTAGAATTAAACTGTTTATTCATGTACAGAAAAAATAACTCAAAATACCTTCAATCAAAACAGGTTAACTGGGAAGAACTGGTAAATAATACACAACACCTAAAGGCCTACTGTCATAGTAGTTAGTTTCAAGATTCTATTAAACTATGGGCTATGGGCAACTATCCATCTCAGAGTATTAAATTTTACTACATTACGGCATCACCATGCTCATTTAGGGCCTATATATTTGGGCTGTTTGAGAAAGAAACCTTTACCTTACAGTATCTAGGATTACTAACAGCAAAAACTGTAACATTTCTTATCTGTACAAAACAAACTCACACTCATGTTCCACAGACTTTATTTCAGCTGACTCAGGCCAGAGAATCTTGATGCAATCTTCTGTTCAACACTGTTCCCTTCTTTGAAAACATGGAGAAAAAAACAACAGTTATGTACAAAAATAAAGTATGTTAAAAAAAAACATACACAAAGATACAAGACAGAAAACTGTTTTAATGCTTATTTGTGGATGGCTGCTTTAAGTAGCTACAGTATTTATTTGAGCTTTAGTTTAGCTAAACGTTTCTGTATGCAGTTCATGATAAGGAGCCAGTAGCACCGTTCTGAGTTCAACCAATGACACCCTGTGCCACCTGAGGCCAGACAACTTCCCCTCTAAGTGTTTCACATGAATAATGGGGCTCATTGCCTCCATGCAGTGCAAAAAAGGAAAAAACAAAAATACTAACATCAACACCGACCAGTGAACAAGTTTTTCAGTCTCATCACAAATAAAATGCTGTCAAGTCTTCCAAAATCTCTCACCAGGAGAACTTTTCAAAAGAGTAAAATTTTTCTCTACTACTGTTTTTAACATCCAAATTTTTCTTGATCAAATTGTAGCTATGACTGGATAATACAATCATCTAAGCAGACACATTGCTTGAATAAAAGCAGTCCAGCAAAATAGCCAACAACAACGTACATTTTATGTCAACAAATGCTTTAAATGGCAAACATCTTTTTATGGACTACTACGCAATGTAATATGGTCATGAACTTAAGATTTATCAAGGACATCCTTCATTTTTTCTTTACAGAAACAACTAATGACAGAAAATGTAACATATGCTTTTGTTATTGTGTTCCTCAGGAGCTGCACCACACAAATCCATTAACACAAGTTTTAGTGTAAGCCCAGTGACTCACAGACAAGGCAAGATGTGAAGGCAGATGAGCAGAAAAACAAATAACAATGTAACAGAGCGGGTGAATGGGCCTGTTTAACAAAAACATGTAGCTTAGAAGCCTGCCATATACTGAGTTACAATTATAAATTGTTCATATTGACTATGATATTAAAAAAAAAACATCTCACAAGCAACTTTGACATTTTTTTCCTGCGCTGAGCTGACAATCAAAATCTTGCACATTATGCTGAACCTATTAAAGTCTTTTGTTCTTAACGGCAATTTTTGATTGTCACTTTTTGGGGTATAAAGCACATGTTGGTTCCAAAGAGAGCAGAAGCACTTTTTAATCATCACTTCTGTTTGAGAAAAATTTTAGCAACAGTCCAGCTTCAGTTTGTACGAGACTGACTGTTGAGTGTGCTCATACCTCTTTAGTGATCACAGACAGGTAGCAACATTGCTTTGTTGATACGTATAGCAGTTGTAGTGCATTCTAGAGACAGCTGGCTTGGTCATGTGAAGCACTGAAATACAGTATAGCAATACATAATACAATAAAAGACACTTAATAATTCATTATACAGTGTATGTACAACTCTGTTTAAAATGCTCACGTTAACAGACTCTGTCATAACTCTTTCTTCTTGACTTTGCCATTAAATTATTACATATCAAACACTTTACAGGTTTATCCCATCCTTTTCTCTCTTTTATTCCTACTTTGTTTTTAATTCAAATCTTTGCTTTCCTACATAGCCATAGTGGTCAGGTGTTGGTTCCCTAGCAGCCCCTTGCGCCCTGCACCTGCCCCTGGGTGCCCGCCTCCATTGCCATGACCACAGTACTCTTGCAGGTTCTGGCGCAGAGTTACCAAAGCGGAGCCCAAACAGGCACGATTTGGAGCCAAGACACCCCCAGGTAACTGGAAGAGGACGGTCGCAACCCCAGCCATGCCGTCGTCTGTGGGCTCAAGAGTGATAGGCCCGACTTTAAAGGAGGAGTAGGAGAAGCCCATGAGCTGCGAGAGGAAAGGGTCGGACCGGCAAAAGTGCTGATAGCCACTGTAAGTGGATGGGTGATGATGGTGTGAAGCTTGGGTGCCAGCTGTGGTGCTGGCATAGTGGTGGGTGTTCAGGTAGTGCAGCGGCAGGTGTTGGCCGCCGTTGCCCCCTCCACCCAAGGCGAGGTGATGGTGGTGGTGGGCTGTGGGTCCTGAGCCAGGGTCATGTTTATATGAGACAGCTCCTGCCCTGCCCCTCTGGCCCACCACTACTCCCCCTAACTTGCTCGTGCGGGCATGGGCAAGTGATACAGTGCTGCCCCCCACCCCTCCCCCAGCTGAGGGCAAGTAGATGAGCTGAGGCTCCTCTGGCTCTAGATAAATGGTGAGTTTCGCGAAGGGCCTTGACGCCATCTTTGTCATCTCCTGGATGTGGCGACGCTGCTCTCGACGGAAGTCCAGGAACTGTTTGACCTTCCACAGGAGGACGCAGACGGACAGGAAAAGGAAAAAGCAGGAAAAGAAAACTGAGAAGAAGACAAACAGGTCGATGTGGGCTTGGTCTTGACGCAGAAACAGCAGGCCCTGGGACTCTCCTTGTCGCTCAACTGTTCCCACACCTCTCAGAGCAATATAAAAGCGGCTGGACTTCAGGGAGTGCACCTCATGGGGGAAGGTGATAACCACACGATCTCTTACGGCACGGACGATGAGCACTGTCTGTGGTTTCCACACAGTGATGTAGGTGATAAGCCCCTCTGCCCGCTCCTCTCTTATCTCTCTCTCCGCCCCTGGAGCCTTGGCTTGCAGCTGCAGTGGATTGTGGGAGAGCACAGGACCCCCGAGACTAGACGAAGAATTGGCAAACACCTTTATAGGTGATGGAGCTGAATCCTTTTCTGTGCCGGTGGTTGTTCCTCGAGTCACCGATTCCTCCTCGATCTTGATGGTGTGAATCCCTGTGAAGCGGTCTACATCCACGATGAAAGTGTCATGTGAGTTGGACACATACACCTCCACCTCACCAAAGGTTACATCAATTGTGACCCGTATGTCCACATTGGTGAACTTCGGCTGGGCTGCAAAAAACACAGTGCGCCCCTTGGGAAGGTTACGAATGGTGGGATCATGGAAGCAGTTGGTCTGGGACGTGGGATCAAAGCAGCACTCGGTGTCCACATTGAACTGACGGTAGCACTGACGCCCATTCACAGGTGTGCCATTGAAGGAGTCTTTGCACTTTGCACACTAAAGAGAAGAACACAACAATAAGAATCTGAAAAAACAAATACCTTAAAATCCTCCATGTTTACAGCATTCTCTAGCTCTTTCATACTTGTTGCCTGTAGCAGTCTTTCCTGTCACTCTGGGGGCTGCTAAGACACGAGGAGGTCTCAGTGTTGTTTTGACAAGGGCAACCTGTACCATCATGCTCGTTACATGTGTCTGCATGACCGTTGCACTGGCACCTGTATAAAAAAGGAGAAAATAAAAACAAGGGAAAAGCTTTCTTTTATACAGCATTACGAGCACCAATCTGTATCATTATAGATTTAAAGTTAGTGTTGTCATTAAATCAAAATAACCACCGTTTAAAAAAACACAATGTGAGCATTGTGTGCAGAATATATCATTTTAGCTCCAGTCCAATATATGTGATCGGATGACCCCTGCTGATATAATATAGATAATATTGTGCACCCCCACCTATAGTTCATCAACAGTTTTTAAAATCCTTAATCGAATGAAAACAATAATCTAAATCAATATCCTCCTCTTCAAATTTGTCCCTCATCCATCAGACTTTGGCTAGCAGGTTGACAGTCACATCAATCTGGGTTGTTGTGATCTCGTTGCTCTTGTTGTCTAAAATATCGCTCTAGTCCACCTCCCTTTGCTCATGTCATCAGCCATTGTCAAAGTAACTCAAAGCTCAGTTTTAAAAACTTTTTCATACGGCTTTTCTGAGTATTTAAGCAAATTTTGTAGCTACTTGTCAGTCATGTCTCAAAAACAATCACATAATTCAAAATGTACTAAAATCATACCAGGTCTTTAAGGGTGAAGCACACCAGTGACTCATCTGGTTTTACAGGTATATGCATATGAACTAAATAGGCTAACAGATGTGATGTTGTAGCATCAAAGGTATACAGCAAACATTACTTACTTCTCACATTTCCCCTGCAGCAGAAAGTAACCACTGAGGCAGCTCTCACATTTGTCCCCCACGCTGTTGTTCTGGCAGTTCACACAAACAGCGTTCTCTTCTGTGGGACCCTCAGACACCCAGTTCTGAATCTGATGACGAAAAAAAAAAGAGATTTAGCCTTGAAACTTCACAAAAAAGCTGAACAGAAACAGTGCCAAAAATACAGGAGTAAGCACATGACTTGTGTATTTATTTCACAAAGTCAGAGGGAGGCCAGCAGACGCTTACACTGTTGGGGTCCAGAGGGAAGAGCCGTGGGTTCTCAAGGGCCTTCTTATGTTCATCTCGGGATAAACACATTCCACTGTTCCCCCTGCAAAACTCTCGACACGGACGACAAGTGCCACCCCCCTTTGCAGAGCCCACAAACAGCGGCTTACACTTCTCACAGTGTTTACCCTGGAGAGAAGGAAAGGACAATCATCACCAGTGGAAAATAACAACCTGTATTTATAATATGTGTATATGTTTGACGTGAAACTCTTACAATGGTGTTATTGTGGCACTCAAGGCAAACATCTGGTTTGTTAACACCAGCGCAGTTGCTGTGTTTGTTGCAGCTGCACTGAGAGGAGCAGTTATCACCCACAAATCCAAAGTGACACTGACATACTCCTGGGGATACGCACGTCCCATTCACACAGCCCTGTGCACACACCGGCTCACACTGACCAGAAATGCTGTACAGGAAGAGAACATGAAAAATATAACGTTATCCAGTGTACAAACAATGACAAGCATGCAACGCACTGTATGCTCTTCCTGATTGTACCTGCTGAGGATGTAGCCATGTTTGCAAGTGCAGTGGTATCCCTGAGGCAGGTCATGGCAGTCCTGGGTGCTGTTGCAGTGGTGATGACTGTTGGCGCACTCATCCTCTTCTGGACAGTGAAGGAAGGACCAGCTGCTGTTTCTCAGGGGGCAAACACCCTCACTCACACCTTTGAGACAAGAAGGAAGATGGTGGGTGAATCAGAAGGTGGACATAAAAAATAGATACTTTTGGGGAAAACACAGAAGCAGAACTTCTAAGTTTCATATATTTCTCACCATCAAGTCCTCCCTGCAGACAGCGTCCAGCTCCATTTCCCCCTCGAGTAGCACACCAGCCACACTGAGGCCTTGCAATGCACTGGGAGCACTGGCTAAGCTGGGAGCATTGGGGTGAGCAAGAATCCCCCCCAGAGAGCAGGCGACCACACTGACCCGCCTCACATCGCAGGGGCATGAAAGAGGGGCTCATACACTGGAGAATGAGTAGAGAGGTCAGCTGTGTATGAGCACTTTGATAAAAATATCAGAAATAATCTGTAAAGCTACAACTAGGTGGTGTTACCTGTTGCAGAGCCATGCTCCACACACAATGCTGCCAGCCTCCATCAGAGCCTCGAGAGCCCAAACAGAGGCTGCAGTTCAGGAGGGTGTGGCAGGGTGGAGGGCATGGCATTGGGGGAGAGGACTCCACCTGCATGGGGGAGACATTGAGCAGGGCGTAGCTGAAACAGGTCCAGTCATAAGTGGGGTTTACACTCAGGATGCGCCTTGTTTCACCTGGAGAAAGTCAACATTTGAAAACAGAAGAACAAAAAGGTGAGCGTTTTCAAACAGAGACAATTATGTTAAAATCTATTTTCACATATAAATGGAAACATGAGAAAACAAGCAGGATTTAAGAAAACTCAAAATCTCTACCATCCATACCTGTGCGTTTGAACTGTCGAGTCCACATGCATTTTCCAGAAGCAGTACACTTAGGGCAGTCAGAGGCCTCGCAGCTGGTCTCAGTGCAGTTGCTGGACAGGAAGATCTCTCTTTGGTTGATCCGACAGTCGTGCTCAGACGTGCAGCTAACAGAGCTGCTGATGCACGCACCTTCAGGACAATTTGTGCACCACTTGCATTGCAGAGCAGGCTGGGGAATACATGGAAGAATGTTTTTAGTAAAAGACAGCAGATTTGATTTACCAAAGTCTTTTTGCTCTGAGCAGGTGTGCTGGAATTTACCTGTGATGGACTGGAGAATGTTTTAGGGTGTCTGGCAAGGCATTCACTGCAGGTCTTCAGCCTGCGGCACTGATCTGGCTGACGAGGAGTTGGGGAGCAGGGTGACTGGCCTGTGAAGCAGCCCATTCTAAAACAGAGGACGGAGTACATTTTATCTAACAGCAACACAAAACCTTAAACTCAGTAATGAATGCTGTTTACTCAGGGTTCTTTTTGACTAATGGTTTACCTTTCAGCAGTATCAGAAGAAGCACAGGTTCCCCTGCACCAGAGGCAGCTGCCTGTGGTGGTGTTGCAGGCCTCTGGTGTTAGCATGAGAGCACAGGGATCAGAGGGTACAGACAGTGTAAGCAGTCTGCCCAGTGTGACACCATTGAAACCTCCTGACAGGAAGAGACGACCACCCCAGCTTGTCATGGCAAGAGACACCGAACGATTTACTGGATCTCCGATGGCTGAGACTGAGGGAAGGAGAGGAGGAGTGGTTTTCTTATGATATGGCAATTTATAGTGTGACTACATTTTTATATAAAAAACACATGAAAATAGTTACCTGGTTGTATCCAGGTGTTACAGTTGATTTGATACAGAGATACCGAGTTGCTGTAGTCTTCTGCTTCCGTCCTCCCCCCGACAATGACCATGGTGTCTTTAATAAGGGCTGCGGCATGGAAGAAACGGGACAGGGGCTGCATAGCAAAGAGACAGTGGATAAAAAGAACAGGAATTATCTTTATATCATAATTTGATGGCTGAGTCTGGACTTGAAGGATATCTTACCTTGTTTCCCTGTGAGGGGACCAGCAGAGACCAGGTTAGATTGGGGTAGTACAGACTGTAGAGTTCTCCTGAGGGCTCTACAGTCTCTACATGAAAGCGATAACCTCCAAAGACATAGATGGCATCAGTTTGCTCATGATATACTGCAGAGTGACCATATAAACCTGAAGATGACAACAGAGAAACATAGGATAACATAAGAAGACAAAAGACTTGCTGCAACCATTCCTTTCAACCAAATTTGTAATTAACAAATGAGTTATTTTTATCATTAATTTAGAACATCTGTCCTAATGCTACATAAGAAAAACTATGCCATTAAAGATTAATAAACAAGCAGACAAAAAACCTGTAGGTGGTGTGCCAGTGTGGGGGGCAATGGTCCAGTTTCCAGAGAGAGGGCTGAACTCCAACAGGTGATGGTTGAAACCGTTCTCTGGAGAGTAACCTCCAATCAGCAGCACAGAGGCGTCTCTACGTACAGTCAAAGTGTGGCCTGCCACCGGTGGAAGCAGTGTGCTCTGTCAGAGACGAAGGAAAATGCTTTTAGTTTAGGCAGAGAAAAATACTCTTTTGGTATCTTCCTATCCCAACTGTGACAAAGAAGCTCAGTTACTCAGTGCAGTCAGCACAACCTTTTTGTACCCTGTATTCTGTGCTACTCAAGGCAAGGAGGAACTCGTCTCTTTTTTTGTACTGCACAATATGTTATATTAGGTGCACTTTTAAAATCTATTTTTCCATCTATAAAGTTGGAAAATTGCTTCTAGACCAGGTTGAGTTGTATACCAGTATAAAGTGCTGAGACGTCACTACTGCAGGTGTGTGCAGCTACCACTATCAGACGCTGCACAAGAACTAATGAGAATGAAAATTCCTGCCAACCATTGTGTTGGGCAAGCAGCTGCTTCTGTCACACATGAGGAAAATGAAAACAATTTTCCCCTCTGGTAGAATTAAAAAAGACTGTATACCTGGGGGTCTTATATTACACCTTGTATATTTTGTATAGAGAAATGTTCCTATTTTCTCTCCCATTTTAATACAAACTTATTTACATTAATTGACATTACATTTATTTACTAGCAGGTGGACAGAAATAAATACACTGACTACATTTTTATCACTTTGTTTTTTCTCTGTTTTGGGAAGGCTTAAAACAGAATCATGTGACTGGTACCACTAACGTGATTTTTACCTTGTGCTCTCTCCAGACCAAACTGCTGAGATTGAGACTCCAGGTATCCATGGCAATGCCAGTTTGAGTTACACCACCCACCACTAACATGAAGTTGTGACTGGCTGTGAGGCTTCCTGAGCCAGACTCATGACTGGTGAACAGTGCTGAGGCATGGTGATAGCGAGGGCCCGGGGTGGAGCCTTCTTCAACAGAACTCGTCAACATCTGTGTCCAACGGTGCTCTGAAACTGAATATCTAAAACAGACAAGGACAAATGCATCATTTGGCATACATACAGTGCCTATAAAAAGTATTAACCCCCTTAGATGTTTTACCCTTTATTTGATTTTATAAATCAATCATGGTCAATATAAGTTAGATTTTTCCTTATTTTACATTACATACTTTGATTTAAATGACATTACCTTGTAGAAATCTGTTTTCACTCAGACCATAAGAAGATTTTTGTAAACTGTTTTGTCAAAAAGTCAAATTATATTGACCATGATTGATGTAAAAAATCAATAAAAAGGCTAAAACATCCAAGGGGGTGAATACCTTTTTAAGGGACTGCAGATAGTACATAGATTTTAATTCTGTTTAAAATGTTAACATTCCCCTACCTGTAGACATTTCCCAGAATACCCTCTGCTAGAGAGAGCCCCCCATACATCCAAAGGTAGCCCTGTGGTCCAGACACCAGCGTGTGGCCCATCCTGTGGAGGAATCTATGTGCCTGGTTCTGTGGAGCAGTGATGCACATCAAAATGTGACTGTGTGTAGACCTTTTAAAATATGAATACTTTTTTCTACTGTTTATTTTCTGCTCTTACCACAGTTAACTGTGTGTCCAGTAGTGTTTCCCAGATTAGGCTGTTTGAGTCACGAGGAACAGAGCAGTCTGAGCCAGCCCAGTTGTCTGTGCACATACACACTCCCAAAGACTGACACACAAAAAAATAAAAAATGGGTTAAAAAAACTGACATAATGTGCTCTACCTACTCTAATATAATTAAAATGTCTGTCTTTATGATTTTTTTAAATGGCCTGGTCTAATGGCTTTTTCTACAAGTTATTTTCCTAAAATTGTTTTGTGAAAAACATAAACTAGAAAGAATTTTATGGTGTGGAGTAAATACTATACACAGCTACAAATAGAAGAATCAACCATTTTATATTATTGTTACACTTGGGTACATTACAGAAACTAACTGTTGTTCAAGAGAGGTGACTTAAACGACAAAAAATATTCTAAATATGAATTGTGACAACTCTTACTATATTACAAGTCCCTCTTCCTTCAGCTATCCCACAATCCTGAGGGCACATGGGGCGGTCACAGTGGGGTCCAGCATATCCCTGAGGACACTGACAGAGTCCCCCTTGGCACTGGCCTCCACCTGGACACACAGGTGACCCATCTTCACCCTCATCTAAGCTGTGGTGACAGCGCCGCACCCAGAAAGATGCATTGAAGCCCTGAGGTTTGTTTGAGGTGACATTGGCTTCAAAATAGACCGAGATCACTCCTGGTGGTAATAAAAAAATAAAAAATAGTTCAAGTGACTCTGTGATTTTTATCTTTGTGTTTCAAAGTTAGCTCATTTTAAAATTCTTATGACCAGATTAAAGAGAGAGTTGATAAAACATCTTACAAGAGTTGACAGAAAAAATAACTTCCTAAGGTTGAATAATCTGCTGGGTAGTAAGTCTAGTGCAAAAAGAACGATAAAATACTCGTGCAAAAAGTGTCTGTAAAAATATTAATTGTTTCATAATTTATTAATAAATAATTACCTGAGGTGGCCTCTACAGTAATAGGCTGAGTCCTTGTGGTTCCACAAAATGCCCCAATCAGATTGTGATCTGAATGTACAACGCCATTGTCCAGGAAACGAGGAAGGCCATCAAATACATAAACATAGGAGCTCTTCAAAACATAAATAATGGAGACAGACAGAGAGAGAAACATAAAGCTATTTCATGCCAGATTCACTGCTATAACAATAACTGAGTGTGGAGTTGTGTGCATAAACAGGCCACCTTTGTACTTACTTTACAATGCGTGTGGGAGTCTGGGTGTAGCGTGAGGGCTATAGGGGGACACAGCTGTCTAGGCAGACAAGGGGCCAGGTTTTCAGTCACAGAGAGGACCCACAGGCAATGTGAAAGTCCTCCCTTCCCTTCCGTGCCACTTCGCCACCCCAGAGAAGATGAGAGAGGAATGGCGGAGGTGGAAGTGGAGGAGAGCAGCACTGAGCGACCCTGACACTGCCGGTAACATGTGCCATTGTTCCTTTTGGACAAAGATAAACATCATAAGGAAAAACAATATTTAAAAACCTCTTATTTTTATCAAAATTGCATTTCAATTATCACTTCTAAGAAACCTGACATGCCACATAGACCATTTCATTTTAATGAAGAAATGTAGCCCAGTTCTGATGAAACTGCTGCTTTACTGTGGCTACATCCAAGCTAACTGCTAGACTGTTTGCAGCCATACGAGCTTACAGTTAAAGCTGCCACTCCATCTGCTTAATAAGGTTAACTTCTGAGACCTAGAGTAGGCATCATTTCATTGGCTGATGGTCATATATGATTAAAGACATAAATTTGAAGTTTTGTACCTAAAAAAAGATATATCTGGTCTGAATCAAACAACCAGTCAGGACAGGCTTGTACATACTGAGCATTTCATGACTCTTTACAAACTTGCACCCAGCTACTGTGTGACTTATATCAACAGCTAGCTTTCCTTTCCTTGCCTTGGTGGTTCTCAAAGCACAAAGGCTGTGTGGTGCACACAGATACTACTTTTTAACTGTTTTTCTGATGCATATTGAGCTGTTAACAGCATTTCTTTCCTCTAAAGCAAGTAGAAAGTTTGCAATAGTTGTGTTTAGTGTGCATACACATGTGGACAAAATTGTTGGTACCCCTCTGTTAATGAAAGAAAAACCCACAAAGGTCACAGAAATAACTTGAATCTGACAAAAGTAATAATAAATAAAAATTTTATGAAAATTAAGCAATGAAAATAAGACATTGCTTTTGAATTGTGGTTCAACAGAATTATTAAAAAAAAAAAACTCATGAAACAGGCCTGGACAAAAATGATGGTACCCTTAACTTAATATTTTGTTGCACAACCTTTTGAGGCAATCACTACAATCAAACAATTTCTGTAACTTTCAGTGAGACTTCTGCACCTCTCAGCAGGTGTTTTGGCCCACTCCTCATGAGCAAACGGCTCCAGTTGTCTCAGTTTTGAAGGGTGCCTTCTCCAGACACAATGTTTCAGCTCCTTCCACAGATGTTCAACAGGATTTAGATCAGGGCTCATAGAAGGCCACTTCAGAATAGTCCAATGTTTCCCTCTTAGCCATTCTTGGGTGTTTTTAGCTGTGTTTTGGGTCATTATCCTGTTGCAAGACCCATGGCCTGCGACTGAGACCAAGCTTCCTGACACTGGGCTGCACATTTTTCTCTAGAATACCTTGATAGTCTTGAGATTTCATTGTACCCTGCACAGACTCTAGACACCCTGTGCCAGATGCAGCAAAGCAGCCCCAGAACATAACAGAGCCTCCTCCATGTTTCACAGCAGGGACAGTGTTCTTTTCTTGGTATGCTTCATTTTTGTGCCTGTGAACATAGAGCTGATGTGCCTTGCCAAAAAGTTCCAGTTTTGTCTTGTCTGTCCATAGGACATTCTCCCAGAAGCTTTGTGGCTTGTCAACATGCAGTTTGGCAAATTCCAGTCTCGCTTTTTTATGATTTGTTTTCAACAGTGGTGTCCTCCTTGGTCGTCCCCATGAAGTCCACTTTGGCTCAAACAACGACGGATGGTGCGATCTGACACTGATGTACCTTGACCTTGGAGTTCACCTTTAATGTCTTTGGAGGTTGTTCTGGGCTCTTTTGTTACCATTCGTATTATCCGTCGCTTCGATTTGTCATCAATTTTCCTCCTGCGGCCACGTCCAGGGAGGTTGGCTACAGTCCCATGGATATTACATTTCTGAATAATATGTGCAACTGTAGTCACAGGAACATCAAGCGGCTTGGAGATGGTCTTATAGCCTTTACCTTTAACATGCTTGTCTACAATTTTCTTTCTAATCTCCTGAGACAACTCTCTCCTTCGCTTCCTCTGGTCCATGTTTAGTGTGGTACACACCATGTCACCAAACAGCACAGTGACTACTTGTCACCCTTTAAATAGGTCAACTGACTGATTACAAGTTTGTAGATTAGAGGACACACCTTGGTTGTACATGTCCCTATGGTCACATTATTTTCAGTCTTTTCTAGGGGTACCATCATTTTTGTACAGGCCTGTTTCATGAGTTTGTTTTTTTAAATAATTCTGTTGAACCACAATTCAAAAGCAATGTCGGATTTTCATTGGTTAATTTTCATTGAATCTTTATTTATTATCACTTTTGTCAGATTCAAGGTATTTCTGTGACCATTGTGGGTTTTTGTTTCATTAACAGAGGGGTACCAACAATTTTGTCCACGTGTGTATTTGTTGCATCACTTGGTGGAAAGAGCCCAACATATCAAGAGGTAGCAAAGGGAGAGTTGAAAGGCTTTTTCAACTGAAATGCTCATGTGGTTTACTGGCACGTTAAACCTGAAATGTATTCAAACAATAAAAGAGGGCATACTGTTTACATCTCCTTACCTGGGGTCTCCATAGTAACCAGGCAGGCAGGACTCGCAGTGTGGTCCATGAGTGTTGTGTGTGCAGTAACACTGGCCAGTCTGGTTGTGACAGTATCCTCGTAAAGGGTCACCATGACCGTTACACTCGCACTGCACACAGCCACCACCACCAGACAGGGCTGAGCCAAAGCTACCGGGCCGGCAGTGCTCACAGTGGGGGCCTGTTGTCCAATCTGAATTACAGAGGATTGATGTCAGCAGAGCAGAAAACTTTGATTGGTATGAGTTAGACAGAAAAGGAAAAAGAACTTACCTTGGCATTCATCACATATTCCTGGTGCTGTAATGCAGGTGGAATGGAAGTTGCAGCCACAGTCCACATCACACTCAACACCACTAAGAACCAGAGTAGCAGGGTCAGACGTCCAGCCAAGGGAGCATTCACACTCAAACCGTGGGCTGCCACTGCACTGGCCCTCACGACACTCATTGTAGCACCTGTATGAGGGGGGAATATAACAGTCTTTATTTTGACAGTTATTTTAAATTAAGTCTTAGTCTTTCGATTAAAATGCCTTCCAGTTACATGTAAGTCATTTTTATTCTTTATATTTGTAATTAACAAAAAGTCAAATATTTTAGTCCTATTTTAGTCAATAAAAAGTACTTAGATTCTAGTCTACCAAAAGTAAAGACTTTTATTTTCTTTGAACGAATTTAATCAGCCAAACTGTAAAATTAATATGATTTTAAACACTCATGTTAATGTGCTATCAATACGTTTTTTGATTTAAAATACTTTGATAAAAACCTAACAAACCTTATTGGCACAGTGGAGAAATGTCATGGACTTTTAGCGTTCCACAGTCCAGCACAAACATTTAAAGGTGCTTTCACACTAAGGGCCCGGTCCTGAATCCAAGTGCACTTGAGCCCAAAGTCCGGTTCGTTTTGGTAGTGTGAATGCAAATGAACTGTGGCCAGGCACCGGGCCCACTTGGGGAGGTGGTCTCTGGCGCGATTCAAGTGGACTCTGGCACAGTTCGGATGAGATGTAAATGCAACCCATTCGGATACGAAACAGAGCGTCATATCAGCTTTATGACGTCATTGTAAAAACTAAACTTCTTTCAACAGTGTGGCAATTTATTCAGATTTTTTCTCCATAAAAAGCGGAAATCATCAGAATTCAGTCAATAAACGGTCTGTTGTGACTCACCTTACGGAGTCAGTTGGAGTCAGTGAGAGGAGGTGCAAAGGCAATAAAAGTCCCCTGTCACCTCAATAACCGCTGTATCTGTGCAGCGTGAGCCCATTTAATCCTCTGAGCTGCACGTAAATGTGCAGATATGAAGAGCGAAGTTGCTGGCATCTATAAAAGTGATTTTAATCATCCATGGCTGCAGGATGGACTTTTTGTCGGGTCAAAACAAAAGCAGTTGTTGCTCAGATCATGACCCCAGTGGTTGCCATGGTAGCTTCTTCTTCTTTCTCCTCCTTTGCGGGGTTGTAAACCAGCTACGTGCATACTGCTACCTGCTGTTTCAGACAGAGTAAATACGCAAGTGCGCCCGGGCAAGGTTAAATATTGCTAGTGTGAAATCAAGCCAGAGAGGGAGAGGGAGGGGGAGGGGGAGGAATCGCGCCGTGGCGTGGTTCGAAACAACTGGGCCCAATGCGAAAGCACCCTAAGTCTTGTTTTAATGTCCTTGATGAAACCTAATCTTACTTTCGTCAGAGTTTTTTTTTATCACTAAAGATCTATTTTGGGCTGGTCTTAGACTAGCCTTTCTCAAGGAAAAGGTTATCGACTAACATCTTTAGTCTTGGTTCTGGTCAGTGAAATTAACACGGATAACAAACTGTAGAATCATGGGCATATTCTCAGTGGCATACAAACTTATCAGTACTGCTTAGTGTTTATATTTAATCAAAATGTGTGCTTCGTACAAACATTTTACCCTATATTTTTAAAGAAATGAGCTAGAAAGAAAAAAATACAATATGTGAACCTGATAATTTTAAACATATCTGCTGTGAAAATTGGCATTTTTAAACAGGATAGGTATTCTTTAGTTCTGGTGGACACTTGAGGAACTGCATTTTCTTTGCACGTCTGTACTGTTGAGTGCACCTGCAACAATGGAGGTTACTGCTTGGGGAAAATGAAGTGAGGCATAGTCAAGCAAAACATTTAAGGTGAATACGAGCATCACATTAAAACTCGCCAAAGAAAGACTTTCAGGACAACTGAACAGACTCTTACGTTTGGTTACAGTGCAGTGTGCCGTCTCCTGTGTAACCTCTCTCACAGTGGCATTCATACGAGGTGGGAGTGTTGATACAGGTGGCGTAGGGGTGACAGTTATGCAGGCCCAGCCTGCATTCCTCTACGTCAGGGCAGGTGGGGTAGGACCAGATGGCATCTTGCTCTTCGCCCTCCAAGTGCTCCAGCTCCATCTCCATGTCTAAGGGGCGGGGTGGGGCTGAGGTTTGAGGCTCAGGGCTGGAGGAGTAGAACAACAAGATGAGAAAGTGGAGAAGAATAACAAATTTACTTTATCACCATGTGAAATCTCTGTATGAAGCGATGATTAAGCTAGTGGCTGTTCTACTAAACCTGTAGAGTTGTATCATTAAGAAGTAAAAAGCATTTGAATTGTGTACTTTTAAAAGAGTTACTCCAAACATTTTAATTTGTCACACAAAACATTAGCTGAAAAATACAGATTTATTTTTGAGTCTGGCAAATTAACATAACAATTAGTATGGAGGAAAGTACCTCAACACAAATATAAGGCCTGCTTTAAAAGATGAAGACAATTGTTCCTCTTACCCTTTTTAACACTGCACCATCCCAAATACTTTTTCAAACTGTACAGAACACCCCACTCATATATTTACAGTAGAGCCCGACCAATATGGGGTTTTTGGGGCCGATGCTGATACTGCTATTGGGGGCTAAAAAATGCCGATATCTGATATATCAGCCGATATCTGATATATTGGCCAATAACCGATATATCGGCCGATATATGAAATAAGAACATTGATATACACAGAATGTTTACTAATTTAAAAGTTGCATTTATCTTCGTTTATTTCAAAAAGATGCAACTTGGACAACGTTAAAATGCTGTATAATAGTCTTTTATTAGATAATGGTGGGCATGAGAATTAACAGTTGCATTTATCTTTATTTCACAAAGATGCAACTTAAAATGACTGAAAACACTGTAGTGCGTATGCCAAGCCTGTACGTTACACTGTATTGCTGCCACGGAAATGCACTAAAAGAGAAGAAGAAGCTCACAGAAAACTGACACAAACTTTCTTTTAGTTGCACTTCTGGTTGTTCTCCGCATTGGATTTAAGAGCTTATGGTGTATGCATTTCGCGGTGGTGGTAAAGGAGCATCAGATTTTGCTGAAAAGCCATAACAAGCTCAGTAGCTTCTGCAGCACGAACACAACCCTGTAGTCTACCATGTTTGTTTTGGTCAGACCCGAACAGGTGTCTTCAGAGAGCTGCATTGCATGTGACGTTCGTTTCAAGAAAGATGCAGATAGCCGTCCACACAGAAAGAAACAGTAGTCGTTTATGGATGTATGCACTCTTGGACCCATTTTCAAAAAGTATCGTTTACAGTCACCCAAAACGCTGTTTCTGTGTGGATGAAATGCTGATACAACAAAAAACTTTTGCGTATATTCCTGAATTTGTCTCCGTGGGGATGGGGCCTGAGTGGGGGAGAGACAGCTGCTTGTGTGTGAGAGGGAGGGGCCAGGCACTCGAGCCGAGTTCAGCAGGGACACGCAGGAGCAGAGCACAGGAGCAGCGCGACAAAATCCCCGCGCAGCAAAAAGTTAATATATCGGCTACATATTGGCCAAAGTTGATTAATCTGTGATACACTATAATCAGCCCGCCGATCAATCGATCTGGCTCTAATTTACAGTATATTATTACCTCTATAAGGAAACATTTTATATTGAGATGAAAATATATGGTATCATGCCACGTAAGTGTAGTAAGGGATCTCTTACTTTGCAGCCCGAGCTTCAGCAACTGCAACACTACAGTTATAAACCAAGGGGTCATCCATTCCTGCCCAGTCTCCTCTCAAACATCTAGAAAGACAGGTGGGAAAAGGTTTTCAAAAAAAATCACCAAAATATAATGACTTTATCAGTTCTTCAGTATAGGAGGAATTTGTTCTTAATCATTTATAGTGCATTTAGAAAGTATTGAGACTCCCATCACTGTTTTGTTTTACTTATCAATCAACTAATCAAAGTTTATTTGTATAGCACTTTTCATACAAGAGAATGTAGCACAAATAATATAAACACAAATTATATAAAGATAAATTAAAGGAGATAAAAGGAAATATGACCCTATGAAGTTCTAGAAGGACAATCATCACTGCAGCCCTCCACTCATCTGCAATGACCATTCAGAATGACCATCGGGTTCTTGGTCACATCTACTAAGGCCATTCTCTCCATTCTGTCATGATGCAGTACTGATTGTAGATTAATGATACTATAAATGCATTTAAACAACTGTAGCATCAGGCTGCAACAAAAGAAAAATTGCAAAGTTAAGGGGGCCTGAATACTTTTTGGATGAACTGTAAATCATAACTGGTTTGCTCTTTTGTGTTCTTTTTTTAAGTGTAGAAATTAAAGTGTGATACTTACTTTCCAATTGTGGGATTGTTATAGTCACCACACCAGCCACACTGAAAGGTCCGCAGGCAGTCTGTGCATGTGTTAAGAGCTGAACATTGCTTACACTGGGGAACCGAATGAACGCTGACGAGCAGAAAAAGTTAAAGTTAATTTTAATTCACTCGTTTTTTTTAGTATTATGATTCTAATAGCACGTGGTCAAGAAAAAAAAGAAACTGTATGTCAAATTGTGACAACTACTACAGTAGTGCAGCAAATAAAATTAAAAAGGCTTCAATTCTCCTTATGTTACCTGTCATACCAGTCCCTGCACTCTCCATAGGGATATTTTGTGAGGTAGGCAGCGAAGTAGAAGCAGGCCTGGGCAGACTCACACCATGCGCACTGGCTGGAGTTAGAGAGGCACTCACCACATGTCTTTCTCCTTTGCATGACAAAGAAAAGACAAGAGAAAGGAGGGTTAAGTTGTGAGCTGTGGGTTCTTGTAAAAGTATCCAACATTTTTAGTTTGAAAATACAGTTTTCATCTCACTGGTTGCAGACTTTAGGGCATCCTCTTGAGTCACGTATGGACCCATCAAGTCTTCCACGTCGACTGCACTGGTAGTCTCCCTTCTTGCTTGAGTTTATCTGCCACTCACAATAGGGATCCTGTGGGCCAGTTAGCATTGCATTAGTCAGAAATACCAGCTATCTCAAAGTAAAACCGTTTTACTTGTTATATGTGTATTTGATTGTGCTTTTTTTTGGTGTTCTCTGTGATGTACCTGAGTACAAGCAGAGCAGTCTCTGTACTCTTCACACAAGGTGCAATGCTGTGGAGCCAACAGCAGATGGCGCTGACCCTCTCCTTTGCCTTCCCCCTTCTCTCCCTCAGGGCAGGGCTCGAGGTCTGGGCTGTCCCGTAGAAGGCACCGGGACAAAGACGGGCACCAGCCACAAGACTGATCAGACAGACAGGCCAGACATGACATATACCCCAAGCAGGAACCTGAACGGTATGGCTCCAAAAACAAGAAGGAGATCTCCTTGAAAGGGAAAAAAAGAGGGTGTCAGGTCAGGTGGTTTACTGTGTTGAAAGAGACTCATGGCGTTGAAAAATGACAGAAATGCAAAAGCTAAACCTCTTTGCTTTGTAGAGAAGGATGAGTTTAAATATGTTGGTACTCACACTTCCTCCAGGCAGCGTTCTGTTCCAGATCAGAGCCATCTCACTGGTCTGTCCAGAGCCAGAGTTGTTAAGGTAGCCCTCAGCCTGAACAAGGTAATGGTTTCCTCTGGTCAGGTTAGAGAACAGTCTGCTCCCATCCGACCGAGCAAGCAGCTTCAGCTCCTTCTCCTGCTGGGCTGCCCAACGACCCACCACCTCCTGCTCCAAGTACATTAGAGATGCACAGAGAGGCAGAGAGGAAAAGTTGAGCAAAAATAACAACAAACAAGTTCTACATACTTTAAAATTTCTCATTTATTTCATTAAATTTACATGGTGTAATGTTTTTGTATACAATCATGTTTCCAGACAAAATTTTTTATAAAATTCCATCATAGGAAAATTATTCTCTATGAAAATCCAGGACATCGTATATTGTAATAGTTCATTTTTTTTCTTCATCAACACTCTCTAAAAGACTCATGCAGTTGAATGCAGTAGATGTAAATCATAGCAAACAAAGATCAAATTCAAGCTAAAGAGGGCAAGAGTTATCTAGATGTGATGTTTCTTGTGAGTATTACTTTCCTGTAGGACAATTAATTCTTTCAAACTGTTAAAATTTGAGATAAGCAGCAAGTTTCACACCCTCTACTAAAGATCTATTGTAGTGATGTTCTGTTTCCCTCACCAGTTGGCTCGAGTTGGGCCCGGTCGCCATCCGAGCCTCAAAGTGGAGCCTCTGGATGCGAGCCCACATGGAGACAGTGTCTGTGGGAGGGGGAGCAGGCGGAGGGGCCCCCCACAGCGGGTGGATGAAGCCCCTGAACTGCAACGCTACGTCCATTTCAGTCGTTGGGCTGAGGATGATGGTGGTGCTGCGGAGGATGGACACCTGGCAAAAAGAAGGTGAGGAGGATGGAGGATAGTGGAGGATGGATGGAAGTGGAGACACATCAACAGAAGCACTATTCTCTACAAACTGCTCCACAAGTTTGACAGAGTACTCCAGAAAAAAAAACAGGAATCTTCTCTATGAGCGTATTGAAAACAGACAGCAGAGGAGAACAGAAAAAGAGAAGTGAGCATTGGAGTGTTAGGAAGCCAAGAGCACGAGATAGAAAACAATAAAGGGAAGAGGAACAGTAGTCAACTTGGAGAACTACACTGGATTGTTAAAGCAATTTGGAGGAAGGAAGGAGGGATAAGTATTAGTGAAGAGGGGAGTAGATACAGCCACAGCTAGCACAGTTAGCACTTGAGATGTGGACTCCGTACCTTGTCAGGCTGGGAGTCGTTGCGCGGGTGCTGGAAGGTGAGCAGGTGCAGTCCCGGGACATAGTTCTCGGTGCGACAGGAGTGGAGGGAGGTTAGGAAAAGGGTACGCTCCCCCCACCAGCCGTACGCCCCTGAGATCTGGTCCACACGGCACGCACTTCGCTCTGTGAGACCGAGAGGGAGAGGTCAGCACACAAAGAAAACATCTGACCTCTTGAAATTCTCATCATACAGCAGTTTCCTGAAGTGTACCACTGTACTGAAACGAGCCTGATCCTTGACTTTTGTGTGACGTGTGCTCAAAAAGAGTAAAACTGCATGACCTCACTGCACCAAGGGAACGATGGGATTGAACAGGCAAGTCAAATCGCAGTCTGAGTAGCTTGTCCAATCTTTGCTGGGTGCAGTTGGGTCACTGTTGTCTGTTTTTGAAACACGCCAAACATGAGTCTAGTCCCTCCCATGTCAGCACATAACATCTTCTTTTAAAACCCTTATCTTGTGCCCTCCTTCCTCCCTCCCTGGGTCTCACCTGACACTGGTAGGCAGGATTCATTCTGAACACACCAACCGAACTCCCCAGGGGCACGGGCCAGGGAAGCTGGAGTGCCACTGAACACTAGACAGGACTGGCAATCAGACAGGAAGCGAGCCAGGCCAAGGCAACCAGTACTGCCACACTGAAAACAAAACAGAAGTTTACAAATAATGACAGTGACATCCACATTTTCCTGTAGAAAAATTAGAGGCTGGAAGGATTGGGAGTCACAATGGAAAATTCACTGACTACATATTATGAATTTGCTCTAAATATGCTGGCTTTACTTCCAGTTGCCTGTCTCTCTGTGCATCTTAATATATGTAGGTCAATAGCAGGAATGCAAAATAACGTCAAGGTTTACCGGATTGGTGGGCTGGTACTCTCGACATCGTCCTTCACACCAGCTGCACTCTGGATTCTTAAGGCACATACTCTCGTCTAGCGCCTCAGCACAAACGGCATCCTAAAAAAAAAAAAAAAAAAAAAAGTACTTTAGAACAAGGAATTTCCCCTACAAGCTCTTCAGCATTAAAACATATGACTGTCATCCCTATGATGTTATTTTGTCATCTTGTTTTGGGAAATAATCACTCACCCTGTCACCTTGATCACTACTGACAAACAGTGGTACTTTGTAAGCCACCAGATCTCCACGGGCAACGCCACTGTAGCCCCCGGCAACCAACAGCACTCGTCCCTCCATCACTGCGGCAACATGCGAGTAACGCCCTCTCACAGAGTCTCCTCCTAAGATGAAAGAAAACTTGTGTAAGCCTTTGAACTGCAGATTTTCAAACAACCACAAAGACAATTGCTCTGGAAGAAAACTGGAGTATGTTTGAAGTCAAACTCACTGAGTGACCATCTCTCCCCAGCAGACACCCACTGATGACAGCCCAGATGGTAAAAGAAGATCTCCTCATCATAGCACTTTTCTTCTTGGTAATGAATATGGACGTTCCCTCCTTTGAACAACACACAAGAAGAAAACGGATAAATATACACAGGACAGCACCGATGAGATCCTCTGTGTTTCTCCAGGCTCACCGTAGACCACCATGTAGTTGCCGATGACAGTGGCTGAGTGAAAAGCTCTCTCTCTAGGGCCTGTTGCTGGGAAACGGGAACGGAAGGAGGTCCAAAAGCGCCTGTCCACATGGAACACATCAGTGTTGTTCACCCTCACACTAAACCTTAGGGAAAAAAAGACACAATGGGCTTTAGAATCCAAACATATGTCTATTATTTATTTGTTTGATGGATTATTCTCAGTGTGTTCTTGATTTTGTCAACCAAGAACTTTTCAACTTTTCTTCTCTTATCTTTATCATTTCATTAAGTTCAATATGTGTAACAGATTATATAAGAAGACCTCTAAGAGGAAAAAATGAAGCATTTAAGAAGTCCAACTTGATGCATGCAACAGCACAAAAAATATGCACATCAAAAATAAAAACAGCTGCAAGAACACACTCAAACAATACAATACATATCAGAATACTGCGTTCACAACACATTATCATTACAATATTATAACATCAGCCAAGATCCTTAAAAACAGTTTGCATGTCTTCCCTAGAGATGAATATCAAAATCAGGTATTAACATGGTACCAGTACCAACACATTCCATACATACTGGACAAAATACTACACAGATACACTATATTGCCAAAAGTATTCACTCACCCATCCAAATAATTGAAATCAGGTGTTACAATCACTTCCATGGCCACAGGTGTATAAAATCAAGCACCTAGGCATGCAGTACTTTCTACAAACATTTGTAAAAGAATGGGTCACTCTCAGGAGCTCAGTGAACTCCAGCGTGGTACTGTGATAGGATGCCACCTGTGCAACAAGTCCAGTCGTGAAATTTCCTTGCTCCTAAATATTCCACAGTCAACTGTCAGCTGACTGGCCACGTAAAAATGACAGAGCGGGGTCAGCGGATGCTGAGGGGCATAATGTGCAGAGGTTGCCAACTTTCTGCAGAGTCAATCGCTACAGACCTCCAAACTTCATGTGGCCTTCAGATTAGCTCAAGAACAGTGTGTAGAGAGCTTCATGGAATGGGTTTCCATGGCCGAGCAGCTGCATCCAAGCCATACATCACCAAGTGCAATGCAAAGCGTCAGATGCAGTGGTGTAAAGCATGCCGCCACTGGACTCTAGAGCAGTGGAGACACGTTCTCTGGAGTGACGAATCGCGCTTCTCCATTTGGCAATCTGATGGACGAGTCTGGGTTTGGCGGTTGCCAGGTGAACAGTACTTGTCTGGCTGCACTGTGCCAAGTGTAAAGTTTGGTGGAGAAGGGGATTATGGTGTGGGGTTGTTTTTCAGGAGATGGGCTTGGCCTCTTAGTTCCAGTGAAAGTTCCTTTCACCGGAAGGATTTTGGACAATTCCATGCTCCCAACTTTGTGGGAACAGTTTGGGGATGGCCCCTTCCTGTTCCAACATGACTGTGCACCAGTGCACAAAGCAAGGTCCATAAAAACATGGATGAGAGAGTTTGGTGTGGATGAACTTGACTGGCCTGCACAGAGTCCTGACCTCAACCCGATAGAACACCTTTGGGATGAATTAGAGAAGAGACTGAGAGCCAGGCCTTCTCCTCCAACATCAGTGTGTGACCTCACAAATGCGAAGACAGAACAGGAACCATGTAGAGAGAGAGTGGCAGAAGACATGCACTAAACATGTGCCAAGACCAGGAACTGATCCCACAACCGGTGCACTGAGGACTACAGTCTAAGCATAAAGATGCAAGCTCTACCAACTGAGCTCAACCAGTGTCCGGAAGGGCATCTTTAATAGCTTTACTCCGTCATTATGAAAAATTCATCCATTTAAACTAAAACAATAGTTTATCGTTTATAAAGTACACTGAGTTACATACACTTTTTATGAATAGAGTCCTCAATTCAGTGTAAGAAGTAATCACAGTTTGTAGCAGGTTAGCACGCTGGGCAGCAATGACTCATCTCTTCACAACCTGTAAATTCCTGGTGAGGCTGCAACATTACAAGAGTGAACTAAACTGGCAATCAGTGTCAGAGAATAATCATGGTCCATCACAAATAGGCAGCACAAACTATGAATGAGAGGCAGCAACAGAATGGCCACTTCCAGTGGCTGTCTCCACTGAATTATGCAGCAGTCTTTCATTTACCATACAACATTTCCAAGTCATGACAGCCACCCTTATGACACACGTCCCATTACAACTGTAAAAGTTAAGAATATCTCTATACATGAATACTTCTGGAAATATTTGAGGAAATTCAACTATAAATTGTATATAACATAGAAGTGAGTCATGTGCATCAGATTTTAGTTGTATAAAAATTTCAGTGTAAATTCTACATATTGTGGCAAAGACCTCCAAAACAATCTTTATTTATATATTTATATATAGGTATTTATATACCTCTGTTTTCTTTCATCTCTCTGGCCTTTGCACTCATTAAAGCTGGCATTTTAAATCTACTTACTATCATATAATCATTTATTTTGCTGCCTTGAGCTTTGAAGCTTTATGCAGTCTAACACACTGCACTATGCTAGGTTTGTCATTTGGGATGTTTACAGTCCCTTGCAATACTTGCACACTTCTCTTTCTTGCTCAGTATATGAGGCCCTGGTTTCATCACTTCCACTTTGACTTGCTTACTGTCCGTACACCTCCAGTCTTCAGTTTCTGACATTAAAAAGAGAAACCAAGAGCAGATAGCACCCCCTGTTGGCTAAAAAGGATTAACTTGATATATATTTTTGTCAAATTGGTTTGAATTAGGGATGGGAACAATTAATCAATGATCAATTAATTGGACATTAAGAATTTGGTCGATCACAGGAAATTTAGTCGATCTGATGCTGGCATTTAATAAAGGGACTAAACACGCCTTACTCTGCACTGCACAACAATATCTACTGTCATGACATTTTGAGTGGGTTTTAACAAAAGCAAGGAGAGAGGGAGAGGGCAAACAGAAGAAGTACTGGAGCAGCGCAATGCATTATCTCAATTTGCCGAAACGCAAAATGAAGAGAGCGAAGCGAAGTGTGGTGTGGGACTATTTCAGTTTAGAGAATCATTGAGAAACACACTCATTAGCTACCAGTTTTTGTTATATAGGGAAATGTTATATATATCGGAGTTTCTGTTAGCCGGCATTGGCCGGTAAAAAGGCTGGAAGTCTGGCAGATAAAAATATAACTGGTCAAAATGTCCAGCAGAAAACATGCCGATGGCCAGATAAGTAAATACTGAATGCTTGCAGATTATATTTTGTGTAACCTAGAAGATATGTTGTGAGAATGCATTAATATAATCTTACTACATCTATTGCCCTGCAGTGCTGGAGTTGTTTATCTCCTCAGACGGCAAGCACATGGCTAATTATGTATGCAAGATGACGTAAAACCCAAGCCTTCTCTCTTAGCATGTGCAGTTCTGCTGGGGACTATGCTGGAAACGTTTGTCCAAAACATTCTCGGAAAGCAGAATTTTAATCTAAGTGAAGTTTTCCTGGTTAACCAAAGGCTTAATATCATCAGCGGTATGGAGGGATTTTGAGTGTCATCGCTGCGAGTAATGGAGAGGCTGAAACAAAGGGAATTGTATAGCTGAGCGTCGTAAACACCAACGCAGCAGCAGAGAGAGGAGAGTTGAGCAGAGTTGTAGTGGACTTCAATAAACTACCTATGACTGACCCTCAGATAAAGTTGGATTGTAGTCAACACAGAATCACATCGTGCAGAACGACAGAGACCGCTGGAGCTGATAACGACAGCTCCGTCTCTCCTCCTCAAACGTAGCTGGCTGTTAAGACTCGGGATGTCCTGGCTAATTAGCAGAAGTAGTCTTGGATAAGCCATTAATGAGAGGAAGACTGGACTGGGCTAGCAGCGTGGCGCTTTTGTCTTTTCAGGACTAGTCCAATAAACCAGGATGGTTGGATTTACAGCTTTAGCAGAGGTTACAGTTATCATGAGGACTGATATTAGCAACTGACGGTAGGACTCATTTATTACTTGAAATGCGGAGTTTTAACGCAGTGTCCAGTTAACAGAGCACCTTTTTATGTGTTTGGATGCTCCATTGTTGTCGGTGGAGGATGGTATTTGGCTGTTAAGTTATGGTAGCAGCCAATGTGCTAACAGGCTAACGGTGCTAATGTGAAGCTGTTGTTGTTAATGAGTTTAACATGGGCGTATATTGTGTAACTGACTGCGTGTGTAAGGAAAAGCGCGCAGCTTTCATTTTGATGCTTTAAACCACTTACACAAAGAATAATAAGAGAAAGTCTGTGTGCAGTCATTTCTAGGGTTTTAATCATGTGTACCTGTCTACAAGCCTGTAATAACAGGGCAATAATTACTCAGGTTTCCTGTTGGCTTGGTTTCTACTGTCTCGGTTTTGGGTCAGGTCTGGAAATAAAAATGTATCCTCCCTCCTGTTTAGCACAGACTTGTATGTATCAATGTACCACAGAATATCAGATTTATGCATTTTTCTGCTGTTAATGCAGCAAAACAGTGTGAAAGCAAATGTCCGGTAGTTGTTCTAAATGGCCGGAATTCTTGAGGACTGCCAGTCATTTTCACCGAGGACAAAAAAGTCTAGCGGAAACGCTGTGTTATACATATGCCCATGTATGTGTTTTTTATACATACATAACGATTAATCAATTAATTGATCGTTAACATTATCAGTGCTCGAGTTGCCAGGTTTCTTCCAAACGCCCATCCCTAGTTTGAATTTTCCATATTTGTTTTGATTTTTAATTGTATTGCATGAGATCTCTAAACGACACAGAAACATAAATGTTCACAACCACATAAAGACGAGGGTGCCAGTTTTGACAATGGCATATGTCTCCAGTATGCCCATTCACTTCAGGGTGTGTACCTGGCGGTAGTAGGTCGATGGCCTCCGTAGACCAGAAGAGTCCTGGATGGGCTGTGGAACACCATGGAGTGTCCAGCAGTGGCAGGGGGCTTCCCACCAGTGGGCTGAACAGTCTCCCATCGTCCAGAGCCATGCAGACCGAACCGATACAGAGAGGAGGAAAACATATCTTCCTCAGTGCGACCTAGGAAATAAAATGAAGAAATAAACATTCAAGTTTGATTTATTTATCAAGCGTATGTTCTATCTAATCAAAGACAACAAAACTTGAACCCCACCTCCAAATACATAAAGGTAACTGTCCACTACAGCGGCAGCGTGGTTGGCCAGTTTAGGAGCACCGAGTGAATTTGAAAACCCGAGCTGCTGCCAGTCGTCATGGAGAGGACGGTACATCCAGACATCACTTGCCAGGGAGCCGTTTGCCAGCTCTCCTCCAAATATAACCATGTTACCCATCCACTCGACTGCAGTGTGAGAGTGACGAGCCACCTGACAACACAAGGATGGGTATCAGATAATAAACAGAAGTGTGAAACAATTAATATGAGCATTTCTATTTCAAAATTTGCACATTTAAAAGACAACCTTAGTTGACCAAAGTGCTTTACAGGCTTTGACAAAACAGTAAAAGCACGAGAAATGATTCACAAAAAAACACATAAAACACATAATGATCTAGCAATATCAAAGAGAATACAAATGTCAAGTTCAACTTGTATTAAAAGCCAGTGCAAACAGGTGAGTTTTCAGCAAAGATTTAAAATTATCTCTAGACTGAGCAGTTCTAATGTTCAGAAGTAAACTGTTCCACAGTCTAGGAGTAGCCACAGCAAACGTCCTGGTTGCACCGGTTGCACACCAACCACAGGATATAAGCATCATCACCCCCTATCAACTGCTTGTGCTGAACTTCCTGAATATTTCCAGCTATGGTTCACCTCAGTGTCACAGAAAAAAAACACCAAGAAGTTGGAAGGTAAATCCCAGTAAAGCCAGAGTAAAAAATTGGTAGTTTCAGTTAATATATAAATTGTGAGAAAACATGAAATTTCCCTGGAAATGTCCAGAACTTTTAAGAATCTTGTGTTAATAACTGTTTACATGCATGTAAAAATAGTCCAAGAGCATAACCTCTTGCAACCTGTTAAATATCAAACCTACAGTTAGGCACTTAACCGGAAATAAAATTATTTCACCGACATATTATCAGAACTACTACTGGCATATTTTCGGTATGAGCCCACATGAATGTATCTGGACACAAAACATAGTGGTAGAAGTGTCTGCTCAATATAAACAGTATTCATTCAAATCTTTTTGACAAAACTTTGAGTTGCTAAGAAGCTTTGAAAACCCACTCCTGCTTGAGTTCACTTGTTAAGACATGGCATCAATGTAAAGATAACGCTTTACAGATTTTAGCAGATGTGTAAAAATCCCTATAAAAGTTACTGGGACTGGGTAAATGATGTGTAACTGATGTTTTTCTGCCTAAAAATGTTTACACTTTTAGAGTAAATATCTCCTGTGTTGCTGGCATGTAATATTGTAAAAGTATTGAGGGTGCCTTGTTTACAGTAAAGTACTGGGATTAGAGGAACTGTAGTTTGTGACATATTTTCATTCTACTGGTTGTGGTCTGAGTTGTGTTTTGTTTAGGTGGAAAATGCTGTGCTTGTTAGTTTGCCATGATCTGTGGGCACTCAGTCAATGGACTTTGAGACTGCCTTTAAAAGGTTTTCCTCTGACAAGAGCTAGCCCCAGATATGGGGCCTCTAGGGATGAAGGGTTAGAAAAACTGTTACTTGTTTATATAAAACTGATCGATTCTGTGTGCACGAGTTAACTAGAGAATCTACAGTACAAAAAACTTACAGGAGAATGACCATATGACCGGCTGTCCCACTGGTTGGATGTGAAGTTATATTTGATCAGGTCACCAAGAGCTCTGTTCAGGTCAAAGCCTGGGAGAGAAGAGTTCTGTCATTAGCATACACTGACACCATTCATCACTAACAGATAGTGGGGGAGATTACAGGGAGAGGAGGGATGACAGATGACAAAAAAGATTTCAGTACTTTGGGTTAAGACTAATCCTAATCTAAGTAATAAATGGCATTAGATGGTAGAAGTTATATATCCTGTAGAAGGATAATTTTCTTACTGTAAATGCATTTTTATTAGGAGCTTAAAGGGAGATCTATACTGAAAACAATATCAGTGTGTAGCTTACCGCCAAACAAGTACATGGCTCCAGAGGAGGACAAGTAAACGCCAGCAGAACCCGTCCTTGGGGGTGTGTAGGGGTTTCCATCACTCACACGCCACCACTGCCCAGCCCCACTGTCGTCATGAAAACCAAGTTGGCAGCTACGACCCAAGAAGCCTGGGTTGCACAGACAGCGCTCTCCTTTCTGAAGTGAAACATGGATAAGAGAAAAAGGCAAAAGAGAATTATTCAGAAAAAAAACACACATTTTTTGTATTTTACAAATATATTTGGATATTGGGAGTATCTACCAGCTAACAAATGTTAAATAAGTCAACCAGTGCCTTTTTTTGTGGTCCACCAGTGTTTGAAAACAGGTGCTGTCAAGCGACTGAAAAGAATAATTGAGTCAATTACAGCCTCCGTGATTAATTCATGGCATACATGGATGATATACGCAGGACTGCATTATAGAATTTACTTTATAAAACTGTTTGTGACTGGTTATATATCTAAATTTATGTTTATATGATACATTGTTGTCTATATATTACTCTGGTCTTCACATTATTAAAAGTGAATCATCCATTTATTGTAACTGATCTGTTACTCTATTGACATTTGACATCCTACATATCTTCCCCCAACACAAAGACACTCACTAGCAGTAGGCCTACCTCTGGTCTTAGTCAAACCAGGCTGTCTACCTCCTCTCTCTGCCTCTTCACTGGTGTTTTGTTACACTCTAAAGTTATGTTTTAACTTATGAACACGTTTTCATTGCATGTGAGTGTGCGCAGAAAGCTTCCTGTTAGTGACGTCACGAAAGTTCATAATGAAAGATTTTGAGCATCAGACCTTTACACAAGGTTTGAAAGCTGTATATAAATAATCACCACAAGACCATGACATGCATGGCTTGTTTATTCATCCAGTTTACAACGCTACAGTGGACAAATGTGGAAGACAGTGACGTCAGTGCGACTGGTTTGCATTAAAGTTCTTTTATTGCGCAATGTTTGTGTGATTAGTTAATCAAAATGATCACGTTATTTCGCCAGCACTATTGAAAACACAAAATCTGGCAGTCTTTGTAGAATCAGTACTCACTCTGACTTCACAATCTGTCAATACAAAATGCAGTGCCATAGGAATGGAAGCACAGAGGGGTAGATGTGTTAACACACCCAAAAGAAGAGAAAGGTGGGGTGAGGAGGAGCTCATTTTCATTTAAAGAGACACACAAGAAGAATGCTATTTAAAGCTGGCTAAGCAGGGTCAAAAACCTCCTTTGCTGCTTAATCCATACAATGTTTTGACCAAATCATGGCACAGACGTTTCATTCAGACTACAGGGGACAGTGGTCAAGGTAAAAAAAAAAAAAAAAAGGGGTACCTTACCTATCAATGTTAAAAAAGCTGCACGACTGGCATACTAACTAAGGTTATTCAAGGTAGGATGCGTGACTAAATCACTGTTGGATTTTGATTTTAATTTCAGATCTTAAGATTCTCTTCTTCTTACCTTGTCACACTGGCCATTCACTGAACAGGACTGGGAACACAGAGGAGTTGTACAGGCAGCTCCTCCCCAGCCTTGATGACAGTGGCACTTAAATGTAGAGGGGTCACAGCGGCCATGACCACCACACGCTCCAGGGCACAAAGAGAAGGTGTAGGTTGCATTAAAGCCCAGCAGGTTGTAATTAGCATCACTGAAGAGATGCAGCAGCATCTGGAACGAGGAAATGTAATCAGAAACACAAACCTGACATTTTCTATGGTTAAAAGGCTTCGCTGTCTCCCAAATTTTGTCTTGATTGGTTACCTTTCCAGACTTGGCCTCGATAGGTTGAGGCAGAGTGTTTCCACTCAGACTGGCAAGAAGTGGGCTCTGGTAGGAGTCGCCATCATACACAAACAGGTAGTCATAGGTACACTCTGTGTCCATGAAGGTGAAATTTAAGACAATGCGGTGACTGTTGCTGGGAGCTGGAAGATACAAAAAGAGAATAATGCAAGAATTATTAATTAAAGAACGACTGCCTGCAAATTACATTTTTTGAAACATTTTTTTCCTTTTCAAATAACACAGCACAGTAACATATCTCTTTATACCTTTAATAAGCCACTCGCAGTTCCCATTGACAGAGTAGTTTCCTGGCCCATCTGTGACATACCCTGGTGGTCCCCGTAACACCTGCCTGTGGCCCTTGCAGTCCCCCGCTTGACACACAGGTGACTCAGCCAACAGTAGTGCCACCAGGATGAAGGAGACAGGGAGGGGGGAGGCCATTACTGGCACAGCCTGGAGGAAGCAAAGGTGGCAGAGAATCATGAAGTTTAAGTCTGAGTAAACCCGTTGCAAAAAAAAAACCGAAACAAAACAAAAAAACAACAAGCAGTAGAAATGTGAAGAGAATGTGGATCAACCCACACATTTCAATGGTGTCAAGCATCTGGTTGAACATGAAAAAGGTAGTTTAAAAACAGGATGTTCATGGTTATTCAACAATTTCTTAAGGCTATTGCTTTTCCTTGCACATGGTCATTTATCTCTTTGTTTATCTTAAAAAAACTTTAAATACATATGACCCTTGTATTCGCTGCAGTGTTCTTCAATGTAAAAACTATCACAAAGGGACCGTTAAACATTAAACATACATTAAATTGTACGTTGCGCATTTCGATCATCAGAAAATACTCTGGTCTGATAACGCTAACTAGTGTTAGCCAAGTGTACTGTAATCACTGCACCAATCTCATAAGCATAGCACAAATGTAACTCAGATGTTTTAAAAAATGGGATTTTAAACACAGTTAACACTAAATAGAAACTTGGTGTTGATAAAATGTATTTCTAACATCAAACTAGCGAAAGCCCACTAGTATCTCCAACTGAGGGCTCTCCGCAGGCTATAACAACAAAGCTAACGTTAACCGTTGCTAAGCTAAGCTAGCTATTGAATACCGTTAACAGGCAGAGGCCGTTAGCTGGGTAGTTCACTATTTGCATTATCGCACTCACCAGTTCCCGTCTCTTTTGCCCCATCTCAATTTACATTTTCGGGACTCTTTACCGCTAGCTACTACATGAGCTAACTAAACCTTATTGAGCGCTCAAGGCTACCAGCTAGCCAAAATAGCTAGTAGCTGAATCCCTGCAGAGGACAGCGCTGGATGGTCGGCTAGCCTGGTCGACAGCTAGCGGTAGCGGCTCAGACACATCCAGATGCGCAGTCGTGAGCTACTGCAAAATCTCCCGTGGAAGTCATTCTGTAGAGTACTTCTTCGTGTTTGATCACGGAATCATTTTTCCAAACTATGTTATCAAGTTGATGGGAAAAGCTCCAGTCTAACAGCGAAACCTGGGAACAGCATCGGGCCGATTGATGCAGTCCATCTTAAGGACAGATGCCCGTTGTTTTGGTGTTTATGGCTGGCTAGCACAACCAGTGGTTGCCAACACAAAAGACAGCGCTGCGAGTGGCATAGCCCAGCACTGCCATCAAGTGGAGACAAAAAACAACTATTTAACATCTGGATGTGACCGACTCTAACTATTATGAACAAATTATTAACAACCATGGATGTAATGACTGTTTAAATCTACGTAAATTTGAGTCAGTTATATTTGTACCTTCAGGTATATTCGATATAATCACCAGTCAAGGCAGTTTCTTCCAATTCCAGCCTTTTATTTTCATTGCAAAGATTAAACAAAATTACTTGATTTGCGTTTTTATTAAGTTGATTCAGAAACAACACACAGAGTAGCAGTAGTGAATAATACTTTTTTCTGCTAAGCATTGAGCAGTAATAAGTGAACACCAGCTAATACAGATACATGAAAATAAACACACCAGCTTAAGTTTAGACATCAGAAACTTGCAATAAAAAGCTAGAAATGTCACAGTTAAAAATCTTAAATTTTTTTTCATTTTTTAAAAAATATTTTTGACTTTAGGTACTCATTTCATTTCAAGTTCTTAAAATAATCTCCAATTCATGAACATGTATGACTTTAAAAGTTGAAATGTCCTTCTTTACTTGTAGATTAACATTTTGAACTTGAGAATTTTCTCTTTTTTTCTTGAAAATCAACAAACCTGCTTTATTATTTTTTTCTAAAGTGGCCCTTACACACCGTCAAAATAAAGGATAGTTTATACATAGATCTTTTGTCAAAAACAAGTGTTTGTAGGCCTATCATGTTGGGATTGTGCCAATGAAAATAATTAAAATTGATATTTACTTTGTCCAAGTGGATCCTGGGTGGGCTAAGAGGGCTTTCTTAGATGCACATTTTTCATGCATCAAGGCACTACCATTTATTGAATTTCAGACATTCAAGTGTTTAGCAGCCCTAAAAGCCAGCAAAGAAACTGAAGTTGCATTCCTCGTCAGCATTTTTCATATAAAGATTATGCTTTATTTCATAAAGTTCGTTTACAACTGAAGAGGGACAGCTCAATCTGACTCTTCAGACTTTGTCACTATTTACTTTCAGCATCTTCTATGCTCCAAATTATTTTGGTGATTTAAAGGAAAAAAATATAGTTTTACCTCTCTTGCATATGAACTGACAAAAACTGGTAGATCTAGTTCCATAAGGCAAGCATTCCAGTTTTTGCACTTCAGTTTTCTCTGCTAGCCCTTTAAAAGAAAGGATTTTATCAATTTTATTCAATGTCTTTTTAATCAAGCATTAAACTCAAAGTTTCTTGGCAAACTATTAAAGTCTGACAGAGTTCTAAAGCACTGTTGACCATGTCCACCTTTATTGGAGTTAAAATATTAACTCTTGCTGCTCCAAATCTCTCTTTTTTTTCATACAGGATATCATGAAGTGTGGACAGCCATTTTCCCTGAAGCCAGAATCATTGGTGTATTGTGGAGCCCAGGGCCAAATATAGGATAAATCCTCTCATCAAACTTGTGTGTTAAAGTAACCAGGTGCTTTGCTGTTCCCCCATCCCAAAAGGACACCTCTCCTTTATCAATATTAAGCTTGACTCGGATCACTTCGGGACGCTGCTGCACCTGCAGCTCTGTACGCTCAGGTGTTAAGGCAGTGTAAACCCCTTTGGACAGTCCTATGGCCCACACCCCACGGCTTGTATTGACTGTGAACTTCTTTTTACGAGGCACTGACTCTTTGCACACTCCCACCACCCACTTGGGGTGGTCACCAACAGAGATGTCCCATTTGTGTTTCCCCGAGGTGTAACCTTCAGCACCCAGGACAAAGACGCAGGGATCAAAGCGCTCCGGGTTGTCGGGGACAGTCAGACGCTCTGAGCTCTCTTTCACACTGGTCAGGTCTGCACTTAAAGCCAGCCATGGAGAGGCAGTGTTAGGGTCCAAAACCACTGGATCTGCATACAGGAAAAAACAGGTCACAGTTTGATGCATTGCTAACATTTGTTGAATATACTGACCAATTATTTCAAATTGTAAACACTGTTTATAGAGTGAAAAACTCTTGAATTTTTGCTAATGTTAAAAGCAGTGTTACAACAAACCCCAATACCGACTCTAGTATAGACTTTCAGTCATTAGAATCAACATTTCATTCCATTGGTGTAATTTACTTACTATATTTGACATGGGCCTGCATGTTTTTCCAGATTTTGAAGCTCAGAGCACCAACATGCTTGCCCATATCCAAAAGACAGCCTTCACCAAGGCGAGGGTCTTCACCACCCCAGCGTGCTCTGAAGCAAAGATGGAAAGATGCGATCAGTAAGATTCAACGAAGGCCAAAAAAAGAGGGACTTCAAACATTTTGACCTCTTAAGGTGCATGACTACAAAAAAAAGACCCACTAAAGACTAAGGAGTCAGCACTCAAATATGTCCTATGGAGTTATTTTACTCCTGGGCTTGCTGTAAACTGTACGCCAAGCCAGGTAATGATAGAACTCCAAAGGACACATTTCAGTGTGGACTCCTCATTTTTTTTCACCCAAATTAATAAAAAGCATTGTTAAACAATAAACAATGATAAAATAAAACTCCCTGTCAACTTAGCAGTTTAGATTTACACATGTACATGCAGATATTATCCATCAGGAAAAACATTTGATCATTGACATTTATTACTACTTACTTTGATTTTAATTCCTTGAAATTCTAAAACACAAAAGAGAATAATACATTATTATAATAATAATTTAAATTCAGAGAGAAGTCAGTGTACATTTTGTGTGAATCTGCCCCCTTCTCTTACCCGCAAGAGGGGTAAATCCTCATTGCCCATCTCTTTTTTCAAAGAGTCAGTGAGCTCTTTCAGGGCAGCTATGTCTTTTGTTGTCTTGTCATTGAGCTCCTGTAAGGCAGCGATCTTCTCCTCTTCCTCAGAACCGAGGGCTCTCAGACGCAAAGCTTCTTCTGTGATGAGCACCTGTCGCAGCCTCTCAAATTCTGCCTTGATCTGCTCCTCTGCCTGCTGAGCTTGTTGCTGCATTAAGCAAAAGAAAAGAATTTACATGCTGATTAAATAGGTATGAAGTCAAACCAGTGCAGTGTGGAGTGTGACTTTTCTAGAGTGTTGGAGGTCCTGTTGATTGACGAACATTATAGCTGCTGGGACAATAACTTTACCTTGATGTAATCCACTGCCTTGCTGATTTTACTGCTTGTTTTCTTGTATGAATCCACTTTCTTTTCAAAAATCTGGACTCTGTATCCCAGCTCCTTCTGCAGGGTGAAAAGGCAGAATGTTGGCTAACCATAAAACAAAAGGGAAAATGGTGAATTGGTGTGAATCTGTATGTATAAATCTAGCTGTCTCTGCTAAATTCATAATGGATCTATAGTTGGACAAGGTTACTAACCACTGTTTTCTCACAGGGAGGTAATTTCTTGTCAGATGACTAGTTTTGAGGCAAACAGTGAAATCTGGTGAATATTCTGTGTGGGGATTATGCAGTGGTCTTTTGTTAATCAGAGAAGTGAAAGGGGATGTTTGGATACTTGATAAAAATAAAAACAAGACAAAAAAATGTCTGATACACTCCAGCAACATATGTTGAAAAATGTAAATGAGTGATTAATTCATATTTCTGAAAATAACTGTATTTTGAGGGATTGCAATTTTATATGTGGGTGTTACCATGATAGACTAGATAAATATAGGTTATATAATAAAGAGTCAATTGTATATGTTACCATATATTGATAACAATTGTTTATGTACACTTTATTGCCAAAAGTATTCGCTCACCTGCCTTGACTCGCATATGACCTTAAGTGACATCCCATTCTTAATCCATAGGGTTTAATATGATGTCGATCCACCCTTTGCAGCTAAAACAGCTTCAACTCTTCTGGGAAGGTTTTCCACAAAGTTTAGGAGTGTGTTTATGGGAATTTTTGACCATTCTTCCAGAAGTACATTTGTGAGGTCACACACTGATGTTGGACAAGAAGGCCCGGCTCTCAGTCTCCGCTCTAATTCATCCCAAAGGTGTTCTATCAGGTTGAGGTCAGGACTCTGTGCAGGCCAGTCAAGTTCATCCACATCAAACTCTCTCATCCATGTCTTTATGGACCTTGCTTTGTGCACTGGTGCCCAGTCATGTTGGAACAGGAAGGGGCCATCCCCAAACTGTTCCCACAAAGTTGGGAGCATGGAATTGCCCAAAATGTCTTGGTATGCTGAAGCATTCAGAGTTCCTTTTTACTAGAACTAAGGGGCCAAGCCCAGCTCCTGAAAAACAACCCCACACCATAATCCCCCCCTCCATCAAACTTTACACTTGACACAATGCAGTCAGACAAGTACCGTTCTCCTGGCAACTGCCAAACCCAGACTCGTCCATCAGATTGCCAGATGTAGAAGCGTGATTCGCCACTCCAGAGAACATGTCTCCACTGCTCTAGACTCCAGTGGCAGAGTGCTTTACACCACGGCATCCGACACTTTGCATTACACTTGGTGATGTATGATTTGGATGCAGTTGTGCAACCATGGAAACCCATTCCGTGAAGCTCTTTACGCACTGTTCTTGAGCTAATCTGAAGGCAACATGAAGTTTGGAGGTCTGTAGCAACTGACTCTGAAGAAAGTTGGCGACCTCTGCGCACTATGCCCCTCAGCATCCGCTGACCCCGCTCCGTCATTTTACGTGGCCTACCACTTCGTGGCTGAGTTGCTGTCATTCCAAATTGCTCCCACTTTGTTATAATACCACTGACAGTTGACTGTGGAGTATTTAGGAGCAAGGAAATTTCACGACTGGACTTGCGGCACAGGTGGCATCCTATCACAGTACCACGCTGGAATTCACTGAGCTCCTGAGAGCAGCCCATTCTTTCACAAATGTTTGTAGAACATTTGCATTTGCAGAAAAGTCTGCATGCCTAGGTGCTTGATTTTATACACCTGTGGCCATGGAAGTGATTGGAACACCTGATTTCAATTATTTGGATGGGTGAGTGAATACTTTTGGCAATATAGTGTATGTTGTAAATGAGCATACCTTTGGAAGTAAATTCTTTATATATTGCTAGATTTTTGTTGATATCCAATATGCTGACATTTACATACAAACTGCCTTTAGCCGATACCAACCGGTACCAGATCTAAAACTTCAGTCCTAAAACACACATTTCCAAGTTTAAGGATGAAGAAATGAAGACATTTCAGCCCTTAAAAAAGTTTTAACTGTAAGGAATAATGGTTAAAAAACTCTACTACTTTATTTGTTAGTATGGTGGATATTCACAGCTGAAATAGGCAGAATTTTGTAGCCATGTCAGTCATAAATATCTGGGGAAATTAAAATATATATATTTATTTATTTATTTATTTAAATTTCATGTTAGTTAAACAGTATCTCCTTAGTGCCTGTTGTCTTAAATATGACATTTTCATGTATGTTATCTGGAGCTTTGTATTTTTTTGTATTTTATGTCTGATGTGATAATTTTTTAAAAAGCAAAAATTATGCATAAATAAATAAAATAAATCAAGTTACTATATTTCCAATGCAGTCACTTGAACCTGTGGTGAAATCACTTTACCTTACATATTGCTGCTCCATCTCTTACTGACCACAGCCTGTGTGTATTATGTAGAGCTACACATTCCACACACAGAGGCTCCTCGTCCTTCTCACAGTAGAGCTCAACAGGCTTCAGGTGAATCTTACAGATGTCATTGCTGGCAGGTTGTTGGTTCGGCCGCCAGTTGGAGGTCTTCAGGAAGGTCTCACATGTGTCCCGGAGCGCACGGTTGGAAATGTCCTGTCCCTCCTTAAAGTCCTTCCTACAAAGAGGACAGCATTTTTTCACCCGTAAACTTCTCCGAAGACAATCCCTACAGAAGCTGTGGGTGCACGGCAGCAGTACGGGGTCATCGAATATACTCTGACACACAGGGCAGGTCAGGTCCAGCTGCAGGCGTTCACGCTCCTCCGTCATTTCTTCCTCCATACTGTCAGCCATGGTGTCACTCCGGGCCCTCTTCAGTTTACTTTCGTTTTTGACAAAGCTCTGAAGCGACAGACTGAACAGAAAATACACACCAACGTCACTCTGTGTGGTAATTTAATGTTTTACCCATCAGCTAATCTTACGTACTTATTCAACAGGCCGTAGTTGAAGTGACAACCTTAGAAAGAAGAAGTAGATACCAGCACTGAACTCTTCTTCCTCCACGTCCCCGTCCTCTTCTTCTTCAAAGTAATTCCGACAGCCTGAAATGTGTAACGCTAGCTCTAATAGACTGGGTTTTCGGTAAATATTTCAAATAAAACATGACAAGTAGGGCAGAGACTTCTCGGAGTAACTCCACTCTGGTTCTTGCCACGGACTTCGCCCGTGCTACAAAGTTCTTCCGTGTTTTGGTGACGTGTGTCTACGGCCCTATCAACCAGGCTGGGTTTCACAACACTGCCCTCTAGTGGATGTTAGGTGAGCTCCCCAATACTTGAGCTCCCTCTTATTAGGCCTTACAGCTTACAAGATAAGCACAAATCGTCAAACATCAACAACTGAGAAAATATATCCTCCCGAGACCCGTGCTTTTGTTGCTAAAACATTTTAAGCTTCTCCAATCAATCTGGGTAAAGTAGGACCTGATAAATATAAAACTTAAGCCCTGTCAGTGTTGTGTTTTTTTTTTTTTTTTTTTTTTTTAACCATAAATGATGTCTGCAATCCAAAACAAAATTACTTCCTTACTTGGAGGAAGTCATTATAACAAAGAATATGTTGTATCCAACTCAAGTTCTTGAGTCCCTGGAAAATTTCCTTTAGAATTATTATATTTCTAAACACAAAAAAATCCCCTCAAATTCCTTAAAATTTCCTAAGACATCATCTAAAGTGTCTGTTAATATTCGTAAATATTTTTTTAATCTAATAAGAAAAAAACTCGTAAAGATTAACCATATGTTTTAGTGAAATACTCTGAAAAGTAAAAAAGAAAAAAAAAATCCCGATAAATGTCACAAAATTCTGAGAATTTTAAAAGCAAATTTCACCAAATGAAAATCCAAACAAATTACCTAAAATGTCCATTAAATTTCTGGGAAAATTTTCCCCCAAAAATCCAATAAGTTTAAAAATGATCACAGATAAATTCCAAAAATGCCCATAAAAGTACCAGAAATTTCAGAGCTATTCCCCAGAAGACTTAAAAATTACAATTATATCTTAAAAAATATCATGAAAATTCCATTAAACTTTGAATTAAATTGCCCAAATATTAAATCTAATTACTGAAGCGTGATTTCCAGTTATCTTAAAAATTAATTGAAGAGCAGAATTTATTACTATGTTGTTAGAAGCCAAACGTAATGTCCTCTTATGTAAATACAGGGTCTCACGAGGATAAATAAATAATATAAGATGTATATTAAATCTAAAAATATATAGTTCAAATAGTAGAAATATGCCACTAAATAGGAATTTAATTGAAGGCCCTGGTAAAGCACTGCAGACAACAAATGAAGAAAAGAAATGTTTTCCCATTGTCAAAGTAAGATATTCTAACAAGTAAGGGAAATTTTAATTAATGTGAGTTTCTCTTGCCATTTTTCCATATGTATTTTATGTATTGAAATATATCTGAATAAACTGTTTACACAGATAAATGAAGTTCAGCTAACTTTGTAGGTGGAGCAGCAAAGTGATTTTGAACTAAATTGTTCCTCAAACTGCAAATCAGTCCTCATTGCTCCCTCACGATTGCAAAAATGACTCACATACAAAAATGTATTGGTTGCAAGAAGTCAAGATCAGCTTTTCCTGTGGAGGTTTGTATCTGTGGTCTAACCACCTCCGTTTCTATGGTATTTGATCAGTTATTGGAGATTAAGTTGGTCTTTCCTTTAGAGTTGTGTTTTTTGTACTGATGCACTACAAAGAAACTGTTCTTTAAAAAAAAAAAAAAATCCAAATGCTTTAATCATATGTTGTGTGTATTTCCAGTGTAATATCCCTGTTCTGTTGCATGAAAACTGAAATAGCATATAAACTTGACCTTAACCTCTGCTCAGGAGAGGCCATGCTAGCTTGTGCTTCTGTGCTTCTCAGATAACTTAACAGTTGCTACATCTGTATGCTCTATCATGGGTAAAGGCCTGCTTATACCCACTATTAGACAGACATCCTATGTTTTCTCTTTTAACTAGCGTGTTAAAAATCATAAACATCCTTGTATCAGTGTCTTGCTTCAGTTTGCCGTCGCTGTCTAGAATTTATATAACATTTTTTATATAACTACCTAAACCTCCACGTACTATTAGACACAAAGGGCTTTTATGCATCAGAATTTTACCATAGTGTTTTTATGAAATACAAATGTATACATTTAAAGTTAAGAGCATAAACTTTCAATCGTTTAATTTCCTTGTGACTTTAATGTTTGAAAAAAAGCACTCTGAAAGTTTATGGTGCATGTTTATCCAGCTGAGGGAGCCATAGTGCATCATTAACCATCATGTGGTACAGTACTGTGACATCTGTGGTCATCCAAATGTAAGGTTCTGACATAATTTGTGGTTTCACTATCAACTGCGGTTTGGCAACAAGTAGGCTAGGTGTTGCATTTTGAAATTAACTGGATGTTAAGTTTATATGTCTCATAGTGTTTGGGGGGGTGTTGAGTTGTGGCATCACTGGATGTTGTGCTTTGATAATAACTACACTGTTTTTAACTTCAGCTCATTCAAGTGCGCTGTCTTAACTAGATGTTAGGTTTGATATCAACAACATCAGGGTTACAGCAACTGGATTTTAAGTTTTGATGCCAATTGGGTGTTGGGTTTTGACGTACACCAGACATTAGGTTATGGGATGGATGTATCTCAAGTTTTTGGGAATTTTCAGGCATGCATAAGTGAAAACTTCTTAATAACCCCCCTTTCCCCAGAGGAAATAATTAAAAGTGGCAGAGCAGCTTGCATCTTTTTGATATTCAACATTTTACACATCAGTCAAAGGACTTGGTAAGAACTACAGGCATAAAAACCCGGTACACATCTTAACAAACTTGTCTGAGAGATTTTGTCAGATTGACACCAGCTTTTTTGCTCATTTTTGACAAGGTAGATCCAAAGCTGTTCAGACTGTGAGTTTTCATCATAGGGTGTGGCCATAATCAAGGCCCAAACTCTGAATACTTTTTTGTACTTTTTTGCATTATGTATTCACCAGTAATGCCATATACATTTTAAATGCTTTTTTCAATCATAACCAAATTTCACAGGAATGATCCCTCTTACCGAATGCATTAATGCATTGATATTATTGCTATGTTACAGTGGCCCCTGCTGTCAACTGCAAAGTGAACGTTTTCTCCTCTGAATTTAGTTTTTTTTCCCCCTCCTCCATAACAACTTTAAACCCACAGCTCCTGCAGACCATTCAGCCTAGGCTAATGATTTTGGGTCTGCATATGAGTCATCATCAGACCAACAAAAAAGCCTCTTGGACCCATGTCCCAAACATAACAGGACGTCCACCAGCTTCATCTCAATTTCAAAACAGGGTGTTTTATATAATGCTGCCAAGACAACAGTATCACACTGAGCATGCCTACACACATCTTATCATCGTGCCCCTGACTGGCAACAGGAAGTGACACATTTGGATTAATTGTTTATTTGTCTTGCTGTGTTGAACCTATCAAGCTCATATTTCAAAATAAAGGCCTCAGTATTTGTCCAACACAGTGATATGTGCCATTAAAGGATGCCCCACTAGCAATGGTGAGCATTTCCATATCTTGCCATTTGACAGGAAGTTAGGGTAACTTTCATACGAAACATCTGATTAGATAAAACATCTGATCCTCTTGGGAATATACTTGATAATTGTCAGTCCTGTCCTTATCAGATCTACATATTAGCATCTTGTATGTTATACAAGATGCTGCCACCCACTGTTTGCAGCCAGTACTTCCTCATATACAAAGTTCGATATGCTCATTGTTTTTGCTTTAATGACAGTCATGGGAATACGTGCATGGTGTCTCTGCTGTGCTGCAGCACACTGCATGGGTTGCTAACACTTCTACATACCTGTAGTTCAGACACACTACAACATGCACCAGGGTTGGAGGACCCCTCAGTGCTGCTTGTAGCCTCTGTTTGGCTTTATATTTTCAGAGGCTGATACTTTATGGCACACAACACTGTGGTATATTCTCATTGCTCTTTTTTGTACAGGGTAATCAGAAGGTGAGATTTGACTGGTATTGTGTGCTAGAGTGGCACACTAACCTAAAATACAGTGAAACCAAGATCATAACCATGAAACCTGAATCTGCAAGGGGAAGGAAGGGGTTCAAACTGAGTGAGAAAATAAAACCAAAAACCCAGGTGTTTAAAGAGAAGACAGGCTTCTGAAGGTAACAGGATGCTCTTTTTCTTCATGAACATCATAAATGTCACATGGATCTCCCAAGCATACTTCCTTTGGTTTATTGTGGTTAAAATCTTCATAGGAAGACAAAACATCCCTAACATGACTATAAATGGTTGCTATCTACATAAAGTAAAATAGTTACCAACAAAACAATACAGGAATAGAGGAATCAAAACTAGAACATTTTTGCTCTTGTTGTTTCACTTCCTCAAGGCACGTGTTATCATGGTTTTATTTTCATAAAGAGGACCCAAATTGTGCAGCACTGTACAACTTTATGGATTAATAAAGAACAAACTTAAACTGTTTTATACTAATAAAGGGAACTTTAAAGGACTGCAGCCTTAATAGCAGGAAAGAAAATACTTTGAAGGATAATCAGTCCTTGGATCAAAATAACCTTTAGCGGCTTGTTCTACAACCACAGTGAGGCTATCAGCAATTCCACAATGTCTTTACTCTTTCAAATAATAAAACCACTCTCTTTATGTTCACAACCTGCAATGTAGCATGAGATATTTGAGTTAACCTCACAGGTGCAGCACATTATATGCAAAATGTCATGCAATCAGTTTCCATTTTCGTTGAATTGGCATGTAAATCACAGTTGAATACATTTCTAGGGCTTTTTTCTGATTATGAAACGAAATAAGCAATCTTGCATGGTTGGACATGGTGTGCGCTACCATCAGCCCCCTCCTTACCACAAACACTGCTTAAAAGAACAGGAGACAAAGGTGTGAAAAAAACAGGAAAATACATTGAGCTTGCACAGGAAAAGACAGAGACAATCAGAAAAAAAAATTTGAAAAACCACCCCATATCACCACAGGTGTCATTTTGCATGACAGGATGCATACACACGAGCAATGTCGAGAAGAAATGAAGGTGTGAAATAGATCTTATCACAGGATATCTGCAGATCTTAAATGGTTAGGGAAACGATTCAAGCAGAGATTCTAGACCGAATTATCTGATCAAGCCTCTGATAAAAATCTAAAGGGGCACCAGAAAACAATCAGTGTAACTCATCAGGTTTCACTGATCTCTACTTGTTGATGTGTGTTTGTAATTGTTTTGTGTTTTATGTTGCTAATGAGATCTACTCTCAAAAAAGTGTGTGAACACAATAAAAATGCATGCTTTTTGTACCAGTCACTCAATGTGTTTTGTGCACATCTTTCTGCACAAGGTTTTTGGAAAGTAGGTGTTTAATTCTACTTTAAACTGAAAATTGTTATCCATGTTTGCTATAGCTTGCATTTCTTTCCCTCTGTGTTGCTGTTTAAGTATTTCTCAAAATCGCAGTCTATTACCGCAGTCTATTATGTTTGGTCCATGCCGATCCAGACAGAGTCGTGCTGGTTTACTTTTCTATCACCAGTTTGGCTGTGCCAGGCTACGCCAAGCCACGCCCAGAAAAGTCCTGCTGTAGAGCCTCTAAGCATCTGCAGTGATGTCACAGCAGTTTGTCATCATTCAGGGACACCTTGCAGATGTATTTAAGAACCAACTGCTGCACCAAACTTTGAAACCTACCAGATTACAAGAAGAAAAGAAGAAGAAACAGTGCCTCTTCTTCTAGCAGAACAAAGCTTCCACCCACAGGTTCTTCAATTTAACTGGTGACTCTGAATTGCTTGTGACTGCGAGTGTACCTGGATGTTTCTCTCTGTTGATTATGGTAGTTTAACATCCTCAAATGACAAAGAAGTTAAAAGATGAGCTTTGTGGCTTTAAGCTGAAACTTGAGAGGAGAAAAGTCATATAAAGTGGGACAGGTGAGGTGTTCTATATGCCAGTGATCACAGTATAAACTGTAGTTTGCTTGTCTGTTAACACATTCCTCACACATTCACTACGTTTATGACATCTCTAGTTACATGACTGGATCTTGTGTCCTGTCTAACATAGACAGTCTGAACAGACACTTAAAAACACTGACAACTCTATTTTCTAATGTAATATATGATGTAATGGCAGTCCTTGTTTAGAAAAATTTCATGTTTCACTCGCTGACCACTAGATTTGGGCTCCCATAAACCACTAAACTGTCTATTTTCCACTTTTAAATCCCAAATGACCCCATCTTCCCATTTAGTATTCACTTTGATGGAGGTGTTACCCAGATAGAAAGAGTAAGGTCAGCAGTTTTTGGGCAAAGTTCTGAGAAGGACCAGTGCACCGTGTACCCCACTTCTTGCCTAATGAAAGCTGGGAAAAGGACAAGTTGTACAGACAACTGACCTGTGCATGACTTACATCAACAAACAGGAGTAGGCTGACTATGGTATTACATGTCTGTCACCTATCTGTAGAGTGCTGAGTAGGTGTCAGACAGGTCTATGAAAAAACACTGCAGAAAAAGTCTTTTTCTCCACCCCATTTTAGATGTAACTAATTGTCAGAAAAGTTTTTTTTATTTTGTCACTGTAAAGTGAAGCAGAAAAGCACAGTCTTAGTGTGTGCAATACTAGACTTGAATGCCAGATGTGCTATAAGTTTGGTCGAAGAACTGAAATCTGAATTTAGAAATGCAAACAAGCATGATTAATGTTTGGTTATCATGAGTTTGTTAATAAGAATAATATAGAACAAAAGAAAGACAAACATCCAATGGGTCCTGCACGGCACTGTCGCCTCACAGCAAGTAAGCTACAGGTTCTAATCCCAGCCAGGGCCTTCCTGTGTGGAGTTTGCATGTCCCCCCCTGTGCATGCATGGGCTCTCTCCAGGAACTCCAGCTTTCTCCTACGGACAACAAACATGCTTGTTAGGCCAACTGATGACTCTAGATTTGGCTGGAGGGTGTCAGTCTTGCAACTGACAGGTGACCAGTCCAGAGTGTACCCAGTGACAGCTGGGATAGGCTCCAGCCCACAGCGACCACGAGGAATAAGAGGCATAGAGAATGGATGGATGGAAATTTGCATTGAGGATTTCTATCATGTATATTTCCTGTTTTGGCATTTTTTGTTTCCAGAACAATGACTTTAAATATAGTGACTTAGTGGTCTCCTTAAGTTACATGAACTGTTTTGACTGTCAGTGTTTCTTGAGTTTGATTTAACTTCAGATTTTCTTTTGCCTGTGTGAAAGGGCATCATATCTAAGCTTTGAAATAATATATGGAGTTAAGAAAATGTTATGAATTCTATGTATAGCTTAGATATTTCTAGCACATTATGTTAAAAATCTGTTAAAATGATACATCTATGAGGCTCTGATTAGCCTAATGGTCAGGTCCCACTCTATTTACAGAGGCTGAAGTTCTGCAAGCAGATGGCCTAAGTTTGAGTCCAGCCTTTGGCTCCTTTCTAGCATGTCATCCCTCACTCTCTCATTCACTGTTCTATCAAATAAAAGCATTAAAGCCCCCAATATATTAAAAATGGTTATATTTACAATACTATTAAGTGCAGGAACACCATAATTAAGACATTAAAAATACAGCACATCAGAGAAACTTTATGAAGTAGCGTGTTCAAATGGCGTGATCATGAGTCAGTCTGCTGTGATTCATGAAGGAAGTCGAAGAGTGTTTCTGGAAAAAAAAACAGGTGATCTGAAAGTATGCACCTGAAACTTTAGCTCATGACCAGAATAGCTGCAAAAGCAGATGTTCCTGTGAGGTTGTCTGCCATGCCACTCAAATGTCCATGAACACACAGTTTTCCACCAAATACTGGCACAAGAAAAATTCGACAGACAGCACAACAAAGTTGTTGTAAACACCATCAGGTTTCGCAACCAAAACCTCATGAAACCTCTTGTTTCAGAATCAGTCAGCGGATGGTTTTATTATCATATTGTTAAATCGGTGTAGTCCCTTTATAAAGAACACTTTAGTTCCACTGTTTTACTATAAGTCAGTTAAACTTCAGGGCAATCAATCCGTCCATTTAGGAAGCACATGTGATTGTGAATTAAATTGACCAGTTTTGGTAAAAATGAAAGCGACAACATAACGCAAGACACTGACCAAAAAGGGAAATATTTCTGCAGTTGCTCTCACTGATTATTTTCTAGTTTTATATTCTGCTAGTGTTCTTTGGATGGCATCCATATGTTTTGTTGCAAGTATGGCTACTACAACTCCCAGCACAGTCTCAAAATGAATAAAGGAGGCCAAGGCCTCCTCTATTGACATATATATGACAGGGCCATAGACAGCATCGACGTAGCAGCAGGTACACTCTCTGATGTTTTGTGCAAGCAGGAACAGGAGGAGCACTGCCTGAGTCCTACAAAATGATCAAATCTTTTGTGCATGAGTTACTCAGAAGCAGATTCCATGAGTGTGGCAAGAGGGCCAAGTGTCCTCAAGTGACCTCTGCTCACAGCTCAGCACTGTGTCGTTCAATTTGCATTGTACCAGAATTGGCAGGTCTGCTATTGAATCTTACCTCAATGATGAGAGAGGGTTCACACAGTGCACAGACAGATGTGAGAGAGTGTAGAGGTAGAGTAGTGAACATTATGCTGCCTGTAGCATCATCCATCATAACTGGTTCGGTGATGGGATATCCATGGTCTGCAGAGACCTCCATGTTGCAGCCATCATCACCCTGACTGCTGTTAAGAACTGGGATGAAATCCTCATAAGGGACTTTCAGATTTAACACTGGCGTTGTGGGCCCTGGGTTCCTCCTGATGAAAGACAACGTCCAGCCTCTTGTGGGTAGGGTGTGTTGGTAGTTCTTGGACGATGAAGGTCCTGATGCCATTGACTGACCCTGTTTTTTACCCTGACCTACATCCAGTTGATTGCCCATGGATGCTGCACACTGAAAAGTACCACCATAGACTGTCCAGAAGTTCACTGATGTTCTGATTCAGGTCTGGGAGGAGAACCATCCTCTGGCTCATCAGGAGCATGCCCAGACATTGCTGTGAGTACATACAGGAGGCAGGTTGCATCAGCCTCTGGTTTCACTTTCTTTTAATTTGTGTTTCACTGTGATTAATGGGCTGATGATTGTGGTTTTATCACAATATTTTATTAAGTTTGTTTTTTGGGATGCTCAGATGGCCTAGAGGTTCAAGTCCAGCTGTGGCTCCTCTCCCACATGTCTCTCCACCACTCTCTCATCCTTGATTCTGATTCTATCCTTTGTCCTCCTTGATCAATAAAGTATATCAATAAAATATAAAAGAAATTTTTGATGTGTTTATTGAATTTTGAGTAGTATACATAATAAAGAGAGTGGGATGTATCCAGATGTATCAAGAGCAAAAAGTCTTAAATCAAAACATTTTTATGGTCAAGTTCATTCATATCTGGTCATAATGGAGTAAAAGCATGTTTCAGCATTTCTAAATCACAATCAAAATAATTGATCTATTCTGAGTTTTATTGGAAATAATAACACATCTATATATATATTTCCATATACGGTGCTTAAATTTCTTAGACCACCTGTCATGAAAACGAGAAACCAAATATTTTAGAAATCTCTCAAAAACTTGTTTAACATTAAAAATGTTATTGTTATTTATTTGGCAAATAACAAACTGAAACAACTAAATAGTCCTTTTTCACACATAATAACCAAAAAACTTTATATATTGTATGGCCTCCTTTGGCCTTGATAACAGCTTACATTCTTGCTGGCATTGTTTTTTTTTTTTTTTTTTTTTCTAGTTTTCCACAGTCTTTTTTGTTATTGAGTTCCAGATAGTTTCTAGCTGTTCCCACAGACTTGCTTTAGATGAAACTTTTGTGCCATCAGTCTTTGAATCTACTAAATCCCAAATTTGTTCAATAGGATTCAAATCTGGACTTTGACTTGGTCAGTCCATCAGTTCCAGTACTCCAGATTCCCTTTCCTTGGTCAAATAGTCTCTGCACAGCTTTGAAGTATGCTTGGGGTCATTGTCTTGTTGGTATATGAACCCACAACCAATCAGATTCAGTCCAGAAGGGATTCCATGATGCACTAAGATGTTGTGGTAGACGTTTTCTTTCATGATAACATCCATTTTCACTCATTTGCCCACGCCGTATCCATAAATGGAACCCCATGCCATAATGGAATCTCCACCGTGTTTCACTGTGGGTGCAATGCATCTGGCATCAAAACGTTCTCCAGCTTTTCTGCGGACATAAACACGACCATGCTGACCCAAGAGTTCAAACTTGGACTCGTCCGTCCAGCATGATTCATCAATGAATCATGCTATGATATAGCTAGAGCGCTGTTCCATATCAGAAGCATTTAAAAGGTGTGCAGTAGTCAGGAAATGATTAATACCCTGTAACCAATCAGATTATCGGAGTTTTCACCTAGACCAAGTATGACCAATGGCTGAATGGAGATTTTTGGTTAAAAATAAAATTAAATACAAAAAATATAAAATAAATTGGACTTTTGGGGAATCTTTAATTAAAATAACAAATCAAATAAAATTAATCCCTAAATGGAGATTTTAGTTAAATGTAGTGAAACAGGCATTAACTGTGGTATCTTTACATAGCTCCTCCTGCTTCCTCTGTGGTCTATGCTTGGCTTCATCAGGGGTAGTTTGATCTCATTTCTGCTGTTGAGGCTTTAAAGACCCACTCACTGAGGATAATACAACATCAGAGGATTGCTATTTGGTAAGTTTTTAATATAAAAGCTGTTTTTTAAATTGCAAATATTCAACCTTAGCAGTGTGTGAATTAAGACTTTTTTTCCCCAGAAACTCTACTAGAATTTTTTTCTTGCTGCATTGGCCAACTAAATGATGCCATTCAGATCTTTTTTTTTTTTTTTTGCTTGTAATAACTTTCTATAAGAGATATTACTGTCCTAACTCTTTTTCAGAGACTTGTTGGGTGAATGTGGCTATTAACGTCAAATGATACTTTTTTCAGGAAAGACACACCAGCTTGCTCTGAGTTTTTGCAGTTGATGATGTGTATAGTGGTTTCTACTGCCCACATGCTAAAGAGTATTTTTACTCATACCACTTATCAGAAACTCTGTGTTTATTCTTTGAAACACAGAAGTACATGACACAGCAGTGGCAAGCTCCCATTGCAAGTGCTTTCTTTATCTGATGGTGTGTCTCATTAAAATAGATGCTGTAGAAGCACATCAAAACTGTTATAAACCCATAGTGGTTATGTGTGTTTATGTGACAGTAAGAAGATACAGTAAAGGATCATTAGAACTGGAACAGATTGTATTTTTAACATGTACCTCACCACCAAATGTGGACTTCTGTATCTCTAGAGCAGAAATTGTGCAACATTTGAGTGAATGCCCATTTTTTTGCTTTGACAACCTCTCTAACACAAACAACTGGTTGCTTGTGGTATTCACACCAATAGGTGATATATTAAAAGACATCCTCAGATGTCTTCTAATGTATGAAAGCATGCACACAATTTCTCTTCTTATTTGGGGTTTGTATTTGTATTTTTTTTTTTTAGAAATTCTGCCTGCCCTCCAAGGCTCGTGCAAAGTGGTTAAGTGTTAGGTACGCTGTGAAATGCTGAGTATTACCCACTTCTCTATTCCGTATAACCACTTCTAAGTCCTCTCTCCTAGGATGGCAAAGGCAACAAAAAGTAAAGAGTACTCACTACTGCATTGGATTGTAATGCATGTGGGCCATTGGTGATCTTAAAACTGGATCTCTTTTGGCTATCAATTTCATAATGATCCTTGCTCCCTGGAGCAGCTCACTGACATTGTGTTAGTACTAAAGTCCCATTCTTAGGTGAACTAAAAACAGCAAAATGCCTGTTTATGTTAGCATAACCATTTATCATTCCCTGGATTGCTTGTTTAAAAAAGATGGATGTTAACTTAAGAGTATACCCACTTCATGGGGCGTTTACCTGGGATCTCTATAAATAGGGCCTATATGGGTCTCGTTTAAATTGCCCGGATAGGCCCCACCCAAACCCCAGGATGATCCCACTTGAAGCCAACATGGGAAATCACAGGTAAGCCACCATGGCCCCCACAGACAATCCCACTTGGGACCCATATATTTGTTATTTATTTATAGTTTGTACAGATGAATTAACCAGGATTTAGTGGATCTCTTAAAGGTGGTGAAGTTTGTAATAGGTTTCAGAGTCTGTGTATGTTCTGGCAGTTCTATTTCCTGGTTGAAACCAGCAACAGAAATCAGAAGAAACTCTTTTTATTCAATTTTTCCATTTTGGCAGATAATGGAAAAACGGAGAACAAGCAGTTTTCTCTCTTATTGTTTTTGACAGAACATAAAAAAAAGGAAAAATGAGCAGCCATCTCTTTTTTTTTGGTCACAAAAATGGAAAAATATGTTTTTTTTTTAATATTTCCAATTTTTATTTTTTTTATTTTTTTTTGGATTCCATTATTTTGTTTCTTGTGTGGATTAAATACTTAAGAAAAAGAAATTGTGACCCAGAGGGAAAGGTGAACATTTCATAATAAAAGCCCTCATGTCAAACTTTTAGCCTACGTAGCCATCCACTGTGTTTTACAGTATAATAATAGACTTTTTTTGCTCTATACAATGTATTTAAAGAAATGTCAGTGGTAAAAGTACTGGTGATTTATGGGACTGTATTAATATCAAGAAGAAAATAAATTACAGTTTTTCTGAGTCGCTTTGGTACATTTCTCGAATCATCCTCGACATTTGCAAAACAGTAAGTGCGTTTCTCAAACAATTCGTACAAATAGCAAAACACCATGGATTACCTTAAAAAGCCAGTCTCCTGCTCAAAATCCTTAGTTCATCTCTCAAAAGTGAAACTCTGTGTCAGTGAACATGTCAGTGCCATCAGAATGACAAGTCCTTGTGTCATTGTGTACGGATAAGAGTCAGATTTCTTAGTCATGTTGTCAAGATAACAGTGTACTCTGGAGGGATGTTCTGATGTTACTATGGCTAAAGTTTTGATGACAATTAATGTAAATTGTAAGTTACACCTCAGTGTATGTGGGAGATTGCAAGAGACTGGACATGATTCACATTTACGCTTTTACTGTTTGTACTGTAATTTGTTGACAGACCATGTCATAGGGATATAGAAAGAAAAAGACAGCACTGCATAGCACAAAGGAGAAAAAAACAAAGAAAAACCAAAAGTAGAAATGTGAACACAGGACAATCTTCTTAGGGAAAACTGTACATGCAGTGCTGTAGGAATTACAGTGCAGTCTTCCTACACCTCCTGATGTTCCTGTATGTTGGGCCACAAATTCTCATCCACATCACAACGAATATCTTCTCTTGTGACGCAGCGTGGAAAGAATCTTTTAGAGTGTCTTATCCAGCCTCTGCAGGTATCTGCTGTGATGTCATCACACGCTGCATCCATGGCAGCCAGAAGGGTCATCTATGTATGTGGCTGGCGATCATATACTTTCCATCTCCTTGCTGAGAAAACTCCTCAATCATCAAATTCTCCTCAATCAAATTCCTTGATCATTGGTTGATCTAATGCTTCACACATTCTTCGATAGAGAAAGTCAAGATTCACCTGGGAGCAATTTAACAATTTAGGACAGATTTAGGAAAAAAAAGTCTAATGCTTGACATAGCTATTATGACAAAATGTTCAACCATTTTGCATGTGAAGACTTATGCGATGAACTAATGCCTAAATGTTGTGAGGGGTGAGACTATTCAGCAGAGACCCATGATAATACATTTTGATCAACATGACATAAGCAACTGATAATGTAGGAAACAGCAGAGAATTGTACAGAATCCTTTGCATGGATGTACCAAAGCATTTGCAACTTGTTGAAAGAAGTGAGAAACTGCTTTTTTGATGTGCACAAGTGACAAAACGATGTGAAAATTGAACAAGTAGTTTTGAGAATTTCGATTCTGATCTGAGAAATGTACCAAAGCGGCTGAGAAAAACTGTAATATGAATACGCCTGAACAGCTTGAGGCGCTTATTCATCCATGTACATGTTTTCTTTCGAAATGTTCATCTTTCAAATGGATCACATAATTTTCTTTTCCTCAATATTTCATTGAAACAAGAAAACAAAAAAACAGAATTGAAAAAACAAAACAAAATTGAACCACTTTTTCTGTTTTTGTCACCAGAATAAAAAAAAAAACGAGTAAATGGCTAATTTTTCCATTTTTTCCTTTTCTTTTCTTTTTTTTGTTTAAAGCGAAAAAAAACCCCTAGGATACAGCTCGTTTTTCCATTTTCTGTCATAACAAAAAAAAAAAAACGGAACAATAAGAGTTGCACCTGATTTTTGCATCTGGTTTCAAACAGGAAATGGATCTGCCAGAAAATACACTGACCTTTCAGCTGATCAGTTCGAGAGTTTCAGGATTTGACTCCTTTTACAGAAAAAACTGTCTGGAGATTTATGTTTTGCAACATGAAATGACAGATTTTCCATTTGATGCTGCTCTGGTGGATCTGATTAAGCTCTGTAGTCTCCTTATGAATGTGCAGAAAAGCGGAGAAGCAAGTCCATTTAAGGATTTGAACACAAACTTTTCATAGTGGAAATTAGTAACATAAATAAAACTTAAAATCATGTATTCACTTAAAGTGTGGCAGAGATTGTGTCTTTTCCTTTAATCCAGGATTTTAAGAGCCACATTGTAGAGCCCCTCTAACGTTTTGATCACTGACTGATTTGTTGAGTCCAGGCAGTTAAACCATAGCAGCCCAACTATAATCCATATAGAGCCCATTTGGACATGCAGGTTTGGAGTGTAAAATCCATCACCACAATTTTAAGCAATCTGGCTGAAAATAAAGTTAAGTTTAACAAAGAGGAATGTGCATCACAGTACATCAGGACTAGTTTCAGGACTCTGTTGACTGTCTTCCTAAGATGTCTGTGGCTAAACATGAAAGACCACTAGTGGTCAAGAAGATCTCTGTTCCCACGCTTCATTGTTTACAGTCAGCAAACAACTAAGAAGAAGTTGGACTGATCTCTATTTTACTTTCACTGTGTCTCATACCCTCAGTGTTTAAAAGCTTGACATGCAGAGGGTTAGTGTGTTGTTAAAACCCTCAAACAGCAGGCTGCACTGGTGCCACCTCACTGATTGTGGTTGGCTATTTGGGTATTTATATCTCACACTGGGACATTTACTGTAGTTCTGTGGCTCTGTTTAACTAAGAGAGATGTTTTCTATTTTTTTTTCCACTCATTTTTGATGCTTTTAGCTAGAGGGTGAGGGGCTTCATATTGGTCTTGCCCTGGGCCTCAAAATGACTAGAATCGGCCCTGCCTCACACCTGCAGCTCTCTTAGACACATCGTTCCACCTCACCTCATTCTGTAACTTTGGTTTCCTGTTTCTGGTCTTTCGACGGTATTTATTATCAGTTGCACATCAAAGATCAAATTAAACATCCACATTTAGAGTGCACTTAGGTTTAAAGAAATGAAAACCCAGACAGATATCCTGGGTGGTATCTTTATATTTCCTTCTGTTTTCTTTTTATGTTGCTATATTTCATGCGAAGCATTTTAAATTCTGTTAATACACATGCAAAACTAAGATACCATGTTTGTGCTGTTTATTGCTGCATGCTTTAAAATTCAGAAGGTGAGATATATTTTGCTTACATTAAGTTAAGTAACCATAGCTTTCCTGGTAGCCTCTAAATAATCATTTTTAGGAGAGTGAAGTCATACTTAACCCTAGACAGTTATTTTACAGTGAGATGCCTCTTCCCCCACTAGACAGTGTTTAAAGGGGTACATGTTTTATTCTTTTGGTACACAAAGTATCTTGTATTTAGTGAGCCTGTAGTGAAAGGGTTACACTAAAATAAAAGTAATATTTTAAAAAATCCATAAAAGGAAAGTCTGCACACAGGAGTGCCAACAGATTTGGCTGGGTCCCTGACAAGAATGGGCCCTCCCCAGTATGATTAATTGATATCAGTTCATGTGTGTTTGTCAGTAGCATTGATGCTTACAGTTACCTTATTTTGGAGCTAAAAAGTGTGTCACTCTATTATTGGGTATTTATTTTGAAAGTATTTATTTGTGCCACTTATTAACCACATTTCCTGCCCAGTTATGCCACTGTTATTCACCACTTTTCATTAATTTTGAACAATTTGCGCCCCTTTAAGACTGTTTTAACCCATTTTCTGCCACTTTAAACCAATTTTGCCAGAATTTCCATCACCTTTCCCACCAATTTTTGCAACATTTAATACATTTTTGCTACTTTAAATGCATTTTTGACACATTTTAATCCCATTATACTGTATTGTCTGCTATTTTTTTCAATTTTAAAGCCATTCTCTCACTTATAAACTATTTCCACCACTTTTTCTGCCTGTTTTCCCCCACTTCTAAACCAGTTCTTGCCATTTTCAATCTATTGTTGCCTCTGTCAACCCATTATTGTGACTTACCGCCCCTTTTCACCACTTTTTACAACCAGTTTTGCCCATTTTAACCAAATGTCACTATTAGTTATGTCCATTTTCACCAGTCTAATCCCTCTTTTCCTTTGCTTTATACTATGGCACAAATCAGTAAAAAGATAGCTTACAGAGCTAGGTAAGATATGTTTGCTATGTTAGAGTGTTTTCATGGAGCTTTTTCCTGTAAGCCAACTGTTTACTAAGCTTTTATATTTGGTTTTGCAGGTCATGATTTTGTTTTTTGTTTTAGATTCTATCGATTGGTATCTGAAACCTTACCGTAACCCTCAGTCTAATCTGCTTTTATTTTGAAAGTTTGAAATATGTGAAATAATTAATAGCCACTAAACAAAGAAACAGCATATCACAACATAAATGTTGACTTGTAATCATATGTTATCCTAAGAGCAGCATATCTACTATCTACATTAAATCTGTTGTGCTTTTTTATTTTGCTATTTTTTCTCATGTCTTCAGTTTCACAGTCAGAGGCCACAGTGTTAAAAGTCAACAGGAAGTCTACAGTGTCTGTTTGGCACACCTAAATCTCGTTTACCATTCATTTAAAAGAACATCAAAGAACGCAGCAATGATTGTGTGAAATTGATAAGAATCTGGCTTTGAATCATAAAGAAAGTAACATCTGGGTCAGTTTCTGCTCATATGAATTACACTAACACTTAAAGAGCCATGAATAAAAACAAAACTTTCTCCAGCTGTTAAATAATACAGTCATGGACATCTCAAAGCACAAAAATTTAGGAAACATTTAAATATTATAATAAGAAACGCTAAAAAAATGGTATGACTTTTCCTTTGCACAGCATAACATGCACTTTGGTTACAGTCTTTTGGTTAGATGTGCAATACTGCACTTTCTCTATATCTCCTCCTCGATAAAAAAAATTATATGATAAAATAAAAAGATAAATTTAGATAAGCATGATTCTGCTGTTAGCTATATAAAAGCTATTTAATCTGTAATGATATTTCTAATTGGTTTACATATATATTCAGATTTGTTTAAGAATGTCCACTTGTGTATTTGGACTTAAATGCTTTTAAACAGACTACAGATGATAGATAGATAGATAGATAGATAGATAGATAGATAGATAGATAGATAGATAGAGCACCACCTTGTGATTGAAACAGGCTACACAGGCTGATTAAACTTTGTTCTTCTGCAGACCTCACAAATGGAGACGATAGCATTTACTGTGTCTGGGTACCTTGATGGCCTGGATGACCTCTATGACAACAGTGACCTTTATGGCAACAGCTCATATGATGAATGCTGTGATGGGGGAGACGTATGTGACCTGAACGAGGGCAAGCGGTTTGAGGCGGTGTTCATCCCAGTTCTGTATTCTGCGGCCTTCCTTGTTGGTGTCCTGGGCAACGGGGTGCTGCTGGGAGTTCTTGCTCGGAGCAGAAGGGCCTGGAGCGTTACAGACAACTTCATCTTACACCTGGGTGTGGCAGATGTCCTGCTGCTGCTGACGCTGCCCTTTTGGGCCGCACAGGCGGTTCAAGACCAGGGGTGGACCTTTGGTACCCCCCTGTGCAAGATCACTGGAGCTGTCTTTACGGTGAGAGATTTACAGCAGGAAAGCTGCACCCAAACTGAAGATGACAACTATGTCATTATCCGAATCTCCGCACACTGTGAAATGAAAATTTACCTCAAAGCTGAGGATATTGGAGGCTATTGAGTTGGTGGGGGATAAATTAATTCCATTTTATGTTGCAGCAAAGTGAACATTTAGTGGTTGAAAATTGATGATTATGAACTGTTTTTTGTCCCTTTAGATCAATTTCTACTGTGGCATCTTTCTCCTGGCCTGCATCAGTCTGGACCGGTACCTCTCCATCGTCCATGCTACCCAGATGTACTCTCGTAAGAAACCTTGGGTTGTTCACGTCAGCTGTTTGGCAGTGTGGCTCTTCTCCCTGTTCCTCTCTATCCCTGACTGGATCTTTTTGGAGGCTTCCTACAATAGCAGGCAAAATCAAACTGAGTGCATCCGCGATTACTACAAATTTCAAGTGGCGGTAGCTAACTGGCGTCAGGCATCGCGGCTGCTCTACCACATCGTGGGCTTCCTGCTGCCTTCAGCTGCCCTGATCTTCTGCTACTCCTGTGTCCTTCTGCGGCTTCGGTGCGGCTCCCAGGGCCTGCAAAAGCAGAAAGCTTTCCGGATCATCATGGCTGTGGTGATAGTTTTCTTTCTCTGCTGGACGCCGTACAACATCACTCTCTTGGTGGACACGTTTCTTCCTGACTCCAACTGTGGGATGCAAACGACCCTGAAGCAAGCCATGATAGTCACCTCGTCTTTGGGTTACCTCCACTGCTGCCTCAACCCCATCCTGTACGCCTTCGTTGGTGTCAAGTTTAGACGTCAGCTCCTGGATATCCTGAGGTCTCTGGGCTGCCAGCTGAAGACAAGTGCCAAATTTCATTCTGTTAGCAGCAGCAGGAGAAGCTCATTTTGGTCTGAGTCTGGTGACACTTCAAACTCCATCGCTGTCTGACAGAGAGAGACAGACTTGAAGTAAGATGTTCATTCAGTACATCTGCAAGTTTTCTTTTCTTGCCCCACAGGCAGATATTTTACTCATTACAAGCAGCTCAGGTCTTTTTTTGTCTTTTATATCTGTACATGAATATTTTTCTTCCGTATTGAGTCAAGAGTGCAATTAGATGTTTTTACTAGAAATTAGACAAATGCGATTGCTTAGTTTGATTTTTTACAGTGTAAGCCTCCCTTTCTGACAAGTGATCCTTGAGAGTTTCAGATGTAAACTGCTTGTTACGAGTCTTGATGATGATCACTTATCCTGCCTGATAATGCCGTGACAACTGAAAAGTTTTTGTGTTTAACACAGGGCATTAAGCAGTACTCCAAAACCCAAGATGTCATCTAGATCAGGATCTTACATACAGTCTATAAGGACCTGATCTAACTTGAACAAACAGTCAAAGTGACTGAAAGACAGGGACATGAAAGCTGATTGTGTGTTTCTTGGTGTATTTCCTGTTTTTACGTGTGACCGTTCCTCACCTTCCACAGCGCATTGGCAGCTGCAGATGAAAATGACCACTTATCACTTTGAGATCCCACACTTGTGCAAGTGTGAGAGACGTTTTCTTTTTTATTGTTGAGCAGAAGTATCACATTTTCTGTTCCTGACCTCAGGGCTAAATGCATAAACCCAACGTGGATGTAATATTGCAAGAGGTGTAGCTTTGTATTTTCCTTGTATATGATTAAAGTCTTATGTAACTTTTTTTGTACAATGCATTATTTTTTATGAAGTATATAAATAATTGATATATTTTCAATAAAATGTCATATTTTTGTGGGTATTTCCCAGTGTTTTTATAACATTCTGCCTAAACAGCATGGATGGTTCCCTATCACACTCTCTGAAAATACTCTTCATGATCAATACTAACTATGAATGCAGGGGTGTTTAAAAATGTGTTGTGTTTTTTGTCTTGGTGGTGAAAAATGACACAGGGGGGCTTTTATCATTACCATAGCCAGAGTAATTCACAGTTTCTGCCACATCTGATTATTAAAAACTCCAGGATTTAATTTAAATGAGGCCAGTTGGCTAGAAGTAAAGAGAAAAAGTTTAAAAATGTGTTCATAATGGACGTCTTTAAAGATCTGAAATAGAATTGGGGGGTATCTTATACAGATACTTTGAGGCAAACCAGACAAGGTAATTTTTAAAGTGTGATTATTTGCTACTATTAGAAATTTATATAAAAATAATGATGAATATAATAACTTTGTGTAGCACCTTTAAAACATGTTTACAAGTGTTTTAACAGACATAGCGAAGGCATGAACTCAGGGATTAATAAAATGAACAATAATAATGAGCCAAACAGAGAAAGTCTTCAAAACCAAGCAGAAAGTCAGAACAACCTGAAGGACCAAGTCTACAAAAAAACAAAAACAAAAACAAAAAAACACAGTTGAAAGGAATTAAATCTTAAGAAATCTTAAAAGGCAGTTAAATAGTAAATGGTGAAACTATCAAGATATGACATGATAATAAGAAAAAAACGTGGACACAGAGAAGAGGACATCACATCAGTAGAGATAAGACGAGGATAAGAGGATTCAAAGCAGATAAAAAAGTAAGTGAATTAGGGAAAGAGGATGTTAAGACAAAAACAGAAGGAAAAGGCATGGCTAATTAGAACAAGAGCAGCAAAACAAATGGAAATTAATAAATAGTTACTGGAGGCGTTGCATAAAAGCAAGTCTGTAAAAATGAGTTTTAAGGAATGATTTAAAGGATGTAATTGAATCTTATCTCCTCAGACAGGTCATTCCAAAGCTGAGGGGCACTGACAGAAACCTGATGCTTTAGATTACAGTCTGGACTTTGGATCAACTAGGAATCCTCTGCTAGCTGAAATCTGTTTTTGCTTGAAGAATGAAAGTATTAGGAGAATGATCAGAAGCTTCAGTGGTGTCTTGAGGAGTCCTCAAGATGGCTTTGGCTAAAAGAAGAGAGCCATGGAGGCAGCACAGTTCCTGAAACAGTCTGGCTACAGACTGTACATCCCTGACGGCCACTCTCCTCTGAGATGCCATCTAAGTCAGAATGAGAATGCTGTGATTTGTTGGTGTAATGCTTTAGTTGAAAAAAAAATCGACTTTATTCATAAACAAAGTCTGGCATTTATATTTATGAATTAACCACTCTTCAAACATTACAGAATAAGAAACATTTCATAATTGAAACAGAGAAAAAGGTCAGAGGACAAATCTGGGATTAAACTTTATATTGAAGTAGACACAAACAAGGCTCACTTTAGCTTTGTTAGCGTTAGCTAAAGCTAGTATAGGTACACCAGCTATATAATTATTACAAAAGCCAATGTAGCTAAATTAGCTTTAGCTAATCTACTGTAATGACTTAGAGAATGTAGCTATGCTTTGTGAGTTTATCTTTAGCTACGTTAACTATGTAACTATGTTAGCTACAAGCTATGCATGCTGCGTTAGATTGCTTTATGTCTTACGCAGCAGCTTTGTCAGTATAGACATCCATGAGTTTTTTGAGCTTTAGCTTTTGCCACATTAGCTTTGTAGCTATGTTATCTATGTAGCTTACACAGCTAACCGAGCTATGAAAGTCATGTTTGCTGCATTAGAGTGTTTTCATGGAGGGTGATTTCATTTTTCTGTAAATAAACTGTTGACTCTGCTTTGCTCAGTTTTAAAAAGGTCAGGCTTCTTATTTTTTTTAATCAATTTTTGGCTTTCTTACATTCCTTTAACCTTTACCCTATGGAAGTATAATCTGATTTTATTTTGAAAGTTTGAGGGGTATTGTTTGCTGTGAAAGAAATGATTTCTCAGATGAACGGTCTTTGAGAGTGGCTATCTGCTTCCTGATCCCTCTGGCGCCATTGGCCATCTGGTTACAAGTTAATGTCTGAGGCCAAAATAAGACATCTGTAATTGTTTGCTTATTGTCAAAGTTTAAATGCTCTACTTTGTAATTATACAGAAGTAATGGAAATGAAAAAGATTTCCTGTTCAGGTTTTTGATTGCCTTCTCTGAGGATGTTTTTAGTGTGCTGTCTGTGACCAGGTTGTAAAATATATATTAGAAAAAATACATGCATACAAGCAATGACTATTATTGACAAAGGGTATTATGTGATAGAAATGTAAAAACTGAAATAATAACATCTGTGATTTTTTTGGGCCTGTTCCATAAGAGTCAAACTTGGGTCAGGTATCACCAAGATACTTGAGTTGTTCCACCACATTCAGACTCTTCTGTCTCTCCATTGAGTGGTAAACATGGTTGTTGTTGGCCCTCTGCTGGCGGGAAGGATAAAAACATGCATACAGTTTTTTTCTGTTGAGATGAAAACATTACTTGTGGAGTGAATCAGACACTGGTACCATAGCTGTAGCTTATGACTTTGTTTTGGCATATGAATAATTCTGCGTCATCAGTTGCTGCTAAAATTAAGCATCATAATCCTCGGTAAGTCATTTTGCATCATGACTTAATCATTAACTGGATATCATTTTCCCTTCTTTATCCTCTTCCCCTTTTCTCACAGTTAGATTATGACTCTGTAGTTTCTTTTCTTTTACAGACAAACTCAGCTTTTAATATAAACCACACATGTGACACTTGCAGCCCTGAATGATAGGACACCTTAGAAAAGATTTCCAGCTGTCGTTGCAACCCTTGTATGTTTCTAAGTCACTGCTTTTGTTTAAAATGTATCTGCCCTTTTGGCCTGAGGCCCTGAACAGCTGCCTGCCTTGCCTGTTGATAAAAAGTGCCCCTGAGTCCAAGCACCAAAGGTCTTTTATCAAGCCATGTAATCAAATCATGATTTAACCTTGTAAATAAATACTCCTGTCCTTATTCACTTGTCTCTCCTGATTGGATTATTTAAGATATTTTAAACACGATACTGGATGTCTTTTGGGAAAATTATCAAAGACTTCTGTCAACTTTTGTAAAAACTGAAAATGGACATAGAACTTTTTACTGAGTGTGGTCCTTGTCAGTCACATAGATTGTTGCACAGTAAACAGGAAAGCTGTGAATCTATGAAGATGTGGGTTCTTTTGTGTGTAGAAAGGCCTTTTCTCATCTTATAACACACCCAGACCGGCTCCTATTTTTTTCCAGCTTGAGTAATTCCATAATTATGTAACTTTCTCTGTTGCTAAACAGGGACATTAGACTGGTGTTAATGTCCTCGTGTATTTCTGTGGTGTTTCTTATTTTCATATCTTTATTGGCTGAAATGGATATTTGCATGACTGATCTTACTCAGATAGCAGAAGAGATTAATAAACTATCAAGCATACACTTACATATGATGATGAATGGAAGTTGTGCCCCTCATCTACAACCCCAATTCCCAAAAAATGGGGCACTGAGTAAAATGCAAAAAAAAAAAAAAAAAAAAAAAATGCAATTAGCAAATCTCATAAACCCTTATTGTATTCACTGTAGAACATAAACAACATATCACATGTTCAACCGTCCGCTGGAGTTTTCCATTTATGATCCTGCAAATGTTTCTCTTGGTGAAAGGCAGGCTGGACAGTAGGCAGGCCCAGACTCTTCTGCTGTGAAGTCATGCTGATACTCTGTGATGGATGTAGTAAGTGGTTTGACACTTGCTGAAATACGCAAGACTTTTGCTGTAGGAGACTTTGTCTGGCTGGAAGCATATGTTGCTCTGAAACCTTTATATACTTTTTAGCATTGATAGAGCCTTTCCAGATGTGTAAGCTGCCCACACTATAGGCACTAATGCAACCCCATACCATCAGAGATGCAGGCTTTTGAACTGTGAACTGATAACAAGGGGGTAACAAGGATAACATGGTCCTTCTCCTCTTTAGTATGCAGGACAGGCTGTCCGTGGTTTCCAAAATGATTCTTAAATTTTGATTAATTTGACCACAGAACAGTTTTCCATTTTTGCCTCAGTCACTTTGTGTTGACATTAAATAATCATGCATGCTTTTATTGCAGTGCTGCCTGTGGGCCTGAATCTCACAAGCATCCAATATTGACCTTTAGGCTTGTCCCATGTACAGAGTTTTCTCCAGATTCTCTAAATAGTTTGATGATATCATGGACTGTAGATGGTGGGATGTTCAAACTAGTCAAACTTTTATTTCTTTCTGAAATTGATCCACATTTTTTGACAGTTTTTTTGGCATTGGGGTTGTAGTTGCTGTTCTTTCTCTATTCACCTGCAACTGTGGATTTTTCACCAAATTTAAATCCACCTTCTTTTTAAAGTGTCTAACAAACAGCTCACATTGAAACTTTTAAATGGAAACTTTTAAGACAGGTGTGCTATTGACCACTTTTTGTTAAACCTACCTCATGGCAGAGTTTTCAGGCATTAAAATGAGTAAATATGAAAATAATTAGTCTATTCTCTGATGGCATTATTTCTTTCTTAGGTCAAATAGAAACATCAGTGCTCATTACCAGCCAGCTCCAAACTTCTAAACTCTCTTAAAATTAAGTTGTAGAGCAGAAGTTTCTGTGCACTACCCCTTTCCATTTCCTCTCTAAGTTCCTACAGGTTTCGGAGAAACTTTAACATGCCCTCATCATTTGTCATCTTAAACCTTCAACAAATTTGCATTAGGTCTGATGATACTAGGAAAGCCTACCAAATATAGGTTTAAACAAAAGTTACCACATGTAGGAGTTGCAGAGGAAATAATTTGTGTTTTCACAGGAAATGGAAACAGACAAAAAAATCAGCTGCACATTTTCACACCAGCAGAAGCAGGGTAACAAGAAGTAGATGAGTGAAGAGCTCAGAGGCATGTGATATTGAGCACAACTCCCTCACAAACCAGTGTGTTCGAGATAGCAAGGAAAACCACAGCGTGCCACCAGAGCTCCTCTTACAATGCATTAAGTTGTCATTTGCATGACAGGAAAATTGACTGTGACAGGGCCAACTGTGAAGGGTTGATCTCGCATTTATGGAGAGTGCAGTACTGACAACAGGTCTGTTAATAATTATAGAAGCTTATGCTATCAGCTTAAATACAGTTTACAGAACAAACATGCTCTAACTGAGGCAGGAAATCACATTTCAGTCAGATGCAGTCCTCAACAAGAATAATAACCAGCAATGCTGTAAAGTTGACATGCTGCAGCAGCAGCTAGTAAATCTCACGTATGTCCATTTTTCTTATAAACTGTAGATGAAAACTGAAGTGAGGAAGGAAGTTTTAAAGTAGTTGTGAAATGACTAATGTCCCCTTATGACCCTCAAAGCAAACAAAACTTTCAGCACGTACAATGGCCATTTTTATTTTCAAGTCTGCTGCCTGTGGTAAAGTTTGATATGAAGCTATTAACAGTCTGCAGAGCCTTCTTTACTCTATGAACCCTTTACAGGGCAAGGAACCATATAAAGTCACTTTGGCGGTCTCTGTGATACAGTCGAACCAGAATGATTTTTCTCAACCAATCACTGGAGATCAGTCATTGAAAGTGACATAACACCATCCGACCAATCAGCAGTGGCCCAGAGCATCTCAGACTTCCTGTTTCCCTCAGAACTTGCAAAATGCAGTTTTACATCTCATTTGGTTCCAAACAAATGGCCCTAAAATCATAACTTACCATGATGAGCTGATGAAACTCCAACATTTTAAAGGCAGGATTTTTTTCAACTGCTGAAATCTTAGCATGAAAAATGGAGAGGCCATATTTGGAATTAAGCCCCTTTAGGGGTGTAAAATGTTTAGATTAAAACCTATGGCCATCTCATGTAGCAGGCCACACTGAGGGTATTTTCTTAACTACTCATTATAATGTAAGATAACAGCACTCTGTAGTGTAGTTAGATGTTACCACTGGTTTGTAAAAAATGTAAAGTTGTCCTGTGGTAAATTTGAGTAATTTAAAGAAATTTCAAGGTATAGATAGTACAATTTGTGTGATTCTTGGTCAGTTTTTTAACCTTATGACAGCTTTTTTTAATTACACTTATGTGGGTTTTATCAGATTTTATTAATGTGAGCCCTATTCTGCTTAAATTGATTCAGACATTCAATATTTGTGATGTTTCTTACATCTTCTGGTGGAATTATAAGGAAAAATAATCAGTAACAACAGTGAAATATATATGATTTAGTCTGTTTCACAACAGTGTAACAGTTTTTTAAAACTTAAATGGCATAAATCTGATTTTATTTTAATCGTGAGTCTGATCCCTGCTATTATTCACTTAGTTATCCAATGTTTGGGATTACTATAGGTGCCCTGTTGGAATTATAGGATAAAACTGGTGGTATCACCATTACTGCATTAATCTGAAGCCATTCATACCTCTAAAAGAGGTCAGAATTGAAAGGAAGCTTCACAATGTCTTATAAAAGAATTTTATTGAATTTTATTGTATTTATTTTTTTTTTTTGCATTGTATTTAAATAACTTTATAAGCATTTTAATATGCATACACCTTTTTTTAACAAACGAGCAAAGGACCATATATGGTCCCTTTGTTGACCTAGATTTTCACCATAATAATTTAGATTTTTCGAAAAGTGACAAAAATATTAAAAAGTATTGGGACGTCCACCAATAACATTCTAGGGCCTGGGTTTTGATTTTCCAAGTATTTTAATGAGTGCTTTGTTTTTCTTTAACACATGTAGGGAGGCTCAAAAGAAACATGGTTGGGAACCACTGATCTGGACTAACCAGTGGTTGCTTACATGAGCTTTAACATTTCACTTGAGACAGAAAAATAATGGGAAAAGGTTGTTTTAGAAGAAAGGGAAGAACACACTTTTTTGTATTTACTAACCAAAGACAGACTCTAAATTGACTTTATTTCAGATCTCATTACATGTGTCAGTGTGATTGTCTCGCCTTGAGCCTTGTACAGAAACAGGCTGTAACCTGCAGAGCAGGTTGCCGATAAAACCACACATTTACAGCTCAGAGCAGCATGTGCTGTGACGTTTACACTTTATCTCCTCTTCTATCCTCCATTTGTTGACCCCACTCTTCTTTCCCAGCTGATTTCCCTGACAGACAAAGCATGGCACTGTTCTCTCATCGCTGAACAAACACGTCTTTAAATGACAGTAAACACAGAGCAGCTACAGAGAGCTCCCCCACTTCCTCGCCCTGTATCACTCTCTGTCACCTGACTGGTGACATCACCACCTGATTGTGTCAGCCCACAGTGCCACGTCCACGTGGTAATGTTGTAACAAAACACATGAGGCTGAAGAAAAAGCCCTTGGGATTCACTAAAGGGGAAATTCCCTTAAAGCAGACATACACACAATTACTGCCCAGTAGTGGAATTTACACGGTCTTTACTGCCTGACTGTATTCTGTTAAAAGAAAAGTGAAACAGTTTGATGTGTTATCAGCAGGTAGGTAATAAACTACAGTGTCAGAAAGATGAGAGCTTTAAAACAGGAAACTTTCTGATACTGTCAGGACTACTGCCCCATATTTACAATGAACATATGTACTGTATATAAGATGTGCTTTATAAATTAGTATTTGCATATGAATATACTGAGTATATACTGGGTTTTGCTCCATTTTTGTATTTATATCAGCTCAATAATCATCTACTTTCAGAATGAAAACTAGCTATACTGCCTCCCAGCATAATCTACACATCTGTTTTAAAAGAATAGATACAGCTCCTATAAAAAGTATTCATCCCCTTGGATGTTTTACCCTTTCATTGATATTACAAATCAATCATGGTTAATATAACTTGGCTTTTTGTCAAAATTCTATTTCATAACAAAATATAAACCTCTTTAATCTCAAAGTGATAAAAACATGTTGACAAAGTAATGACAATTAAACAAAAATATGTAATGTAAAAGAAGTGACTGCATAAATATTCACCCCCTATAAAGTGACAAAACTCATTCAACAGAAGATCACCCAGTTGGTGCTAGTCATCCCACAGTTAGTGAAATGGGGATCACCTGAGTGCAGGGAATGTGTCTCTTGTGATTGTCACATAAAGACACCTGTGTCTGGAAGGTCCAGTCACTGGTCAATCAGAACTCCTGGCTACCATTACACTATGAAGACAAAAGAACACTCACAGCAACTCAGCGAAAATGTTATTGTAAAGTATATGTCAGGGGATGGATACAAAAATATCCAAGGCACTAAACATCCCTTGGAGTTAAGTTGACCCTATTAACAGAAACAGAAAAAAAACATGACACATGTGTATCTACTAAGATCAGCCTGTCCTCACAAACTGAGTGACTGTGCAAGAGGAATGCTGGTGAGAGAGGCCACCAAGACACCTATGACTACTGTGAAGGAGTTATAAGCTTCAGCAGCTGGGATACAAGAGACTGCATACAACAGCTGTTGCCCAGGTTCTTCACCAGTGAAAGCTTTATGGGAGAGTGGCAAACAGAAAGCCACTGTTGAAGAAAACTCACATTAAATGTGGACTAGAATTCACCAAGACATGTTGCAGAAAGATCTTTCACCTGATGAGACCAAAACTGCACTTTCTGACTGTCAGACAAGACGCTACGAACACTACATCAACATAAACACACCATCCCCACTGTAAAGCATGGTGGCAGCAGCATCATGCTGTGGAGATGCTTCTTGGCAGCCAGCCCTGGAAGGCTTGTAAAGGTAGAGGGTAAAATGAAGTTGGCAAAATATAGTAAAATCCTGGAGGAGGTTCATATTCAATCTGTAAGGGAACTATGGCTTGGAAGAATTATTATTTTCCAGTAAGACAATGACCCAAAGCATACAGCGAAAGCAACACAGAAATGGTTTAAACACAAAAAGGTAAATGTTCTGGAGTGACCGAGTCAAAGTCCAGACCTCAATCCAATAGAAAATATGTGGCTGGACTTAAAAAGGCTGTTTACAACTGATGCCAGTGCAACCTGACAGAGATTAAGCAAAGAAGAATGAAGTAAAACTGTACTGTCCAAATGTGTAAGCCTAATCCACACAGACACAGTGATGTGAATGTAGCCAAAAGTACATTTACTAAATACTGTGTTAAAGGGGGTGGATATTGATGCAGTCACTTTTTACATTACATACTTTTATTTAATTGAGATAACTTTGTACAGTCATTTTCACTTCGACATTAAAGAGTTGTTTTGTCAAAAAAAAAAAAAAAAGCAAAATTATATTGATCATGATTAATTGCCCAAAGCAATTAAAGGGTAAAAGTTCCAAGAGGGCAAATCCTTTTTATGGACCCTGTACAGTTAGTTTGCAAAAGGATGCACAAAGGCCACAAGACATGCTTTATCTGCCACAGATATCATTCACTGTTGACCCTTTATACTCTCCAAAGCTACACAGCTTTTTATATGAAACAATTCTCTAAACAAACAATAAAAAATATGACCAAGAAAAGAGCTTAACACTGTCCAAGGAACCAATGACACCATAGGTTTTTCTCTACATATAAAATAATGGATAAAAGTATCAAAAAATAAAATTTATAAATATATATATATATGTCTAAAAGTGAATAAAAATATGTGATTCAGGGTGACAGAAAACAATTGTGCAATAGTGATTACGAAATAAAATGACAGGAAATTAGAGTTCCCCTTGGTTTGGAGACCTTCACATTTAAATGCAATGTGAGGGAGTTTTTTCTTATAAATATATACTTCCCATCATTAGGATGAATTTAGTTCTCCAGCGCTTGAACTCATGACCTATGATAAGACTTCCCTGCAGGGGTGGGGATCATTCACATCACTTTTGAGTCACTTTGTCCATTCATCAGCACTGAGTTGACTGAACTTGATGATCAACACTGGTCATTTGTCTCTGCTCTTCTTCATTACCATGACTCTGGTCAGGTGGCGCCTCCTCTCCCACACCCAGCTCCCACAGCGAGACGTCATCCTCAACTGTAGCACATCTCAGCATGGCCATGGCTCGCTTCCTGAAGTTTCCGCGCAAGCCAAGGTAGAGCAGAGGCCTGAGGCAGGCGTGAACGCAGCCCAGAGCTTTGGTGACCATCAGAGCTGTTTGCAGAGAACCTTTAATGTTTCCAGACTGCTCATTACCAGGTTCATCAGAGCTGCTTTTGATGGTGCCCACAATGAAAACTATGATATACGGCATCCAGAAGAGAAAGAAGACCCCCACCAAGGGCAGGATGAGCATGATGAAGGCCCTCTGTGACTGCAGGACTTTAGGGCTGCGCAGAAGCCTCTGCACAATGCAGGAGAAGCAGATAATGAGAATGGCTGTAGGTAGCAGGAAGCCAATTGTGTGGTGGAGCAGGCGGGGCGCCAGCTGATAGCACAGAGTTTTCTCTTGTGTAGAACTTTTATGAGCTACCATGAAAAACCAGTCAGGGATTGTGATAATCAGGGAGATGAACCAGACCAACAAGCAGCTGATGAGGACAAACAGGGACCTTCTCTGGGAGTACAGCTGAGTGCCGTGGACAATGGACAGGTAGCGGTCCAGACTGATGCACATGAGCAGAAGGATGCCACAGTAGAAGTTTATCTAGGAAGAGCAAAGACAAACTTTAACTGTTACCTCAAAACTCCAGTTGTTTTTACAACTTAACTTTCACTTTTCCTTACTCTGACCCCCTCCCCTCGCCTGTTCCCAGAAACGCTGGGATCCTGGAGGAATGTGGATGTCAGTGGGAGAATTCTTGCTTAATAACATTTGCCTGCCAAGAGTCCTGATTAGACAGGAACTTAGAGCCTGCAGCCAAATACAACCCATCCAAATATCTTTCACACAGCTTCACTGAAATGATCCCCTTTCTAGTAACTAATACAAGCATGTTCTGCAAATCACTACTTACATGGAAAACTGCTCCACTAAACTTGCAGAGAAAAGCCCCAAAGCACCATCCATTTGGCTGAGCGGCCTCTGCAGCCCAGAGGGGTAGCGTCACCAGCAGCAGGACGTCTGCAATACTCAGGTGGAGGATGAAGGTGTCCGATAGACTCCAGGATCGCCTCTTTTGAGCCAGAACAGCCAGGAGGAGTCCATTCCCAAACAGACCTATGACTAACACAAGTGAGTACAGAACTGGGATGATCACCGCTCCAGTGCCTCTTGACTCAAAGTCATCATGGTACTCGTAGTTGTCGTAGTCAATGGTGCTGTTCTCGAGAAATATTCCATCGAGCTCCACGTCCATGCTCATCTACAGTCGAGACAAAAAAAGTAATTTAAAACAAGAATGCAGCAGTTATTGAAACTCCTCTGATCTCTCTGTGTCAGCTATGTGAGAGTGAAGTCTGGGAGGTCCAGCTGAGCTTTTATAGCACCCTCATACTTAAACTGAGCTCACATGGTGCGATGTCACTGTGTTAGGCAAGAGTGGAGTGAGTTTGCCCGGAAAGCACAGTTCCCCTTGGTCATGCATACATATCTGAACACACCCACATCTTCTCACACCATCTGAGCAACATGTTAAGAGCAGTATGGCTAGTGTCTCTTTTGTTGTGGGTGAACTGTATGCAAAACACGCCATAAAACAAGAAATGCTGGTGCAAGAATGCGAGCATCTGACTTAAGATATGCTCAAACATGCCAAAAGCAGAGGCAAATGGTGAAACAGAAAGAGAAAGCTTCTAGGTTGGCCATGTTATTAACAGCAAATAACATACAAGCGATTAAGTTATTCATCACATAAAACAACACTGTTTTAATGTGGGGCTGAATAAGATTACTTTGAAATGCTTATAGAGGGCATACCACTTACCGTGGAGGGCTTGAGCTGCAAAATTGAAAGGACGTAAATCTTTATGTGCTTGAACAGGACACGCACGGCTCCCTTTACACCGGGGTAACCAGGATCAGATGAGAAACCACCGACCCGTGTTTTGGAGGGAGGTCAGAGACCTCCTGTAGCTGCCGTGCCCCCGTCAACCCAGACGGAAAACGCACAGAAACTTCCAGAGCGGGTGTGCAAATAACCCTGCTGCCCTAAAATAAAATAAATTTGAAGGAAAAATCCCGTCTTTAAATGGACTTCGTGTAAATCCCCGATACAAAAACAACCATCGCCGGAGAACGGAACTACAAATTAGCTTACGACGAGAAAGGCTGCGTTTTTTTAATAAACTGGAAGATTTCCAGCGCGCACAGTCTTACCGTCATCACGGTATCTTTAAAGCCTTTCACAAACACTTGCACGCACTTCCATTACTTCCCTATCGGATTGAACTGCTTTCACAAATGTCAGCTCCTTCGCACAGTTGCCACTTTTGGTAAATTCCGCCAAGTCACATTCAGAATCGGGTCGCTCGTGGAGCTTTTTTCAAAACAAAATTTACGATATAATCTGCAAGGATACTTCCTCTTCAAAATGAGCAAACTGTGGCTAAAGAATAAAAATACGTTTTCTGTTTTATCAAAAAAGGCACAAGATGTGGTAATGATGGCACATTTAGGCAGAAAGTATAGCAATACGTGCTTTATTTTGAAGGTCATCCCACCCAACTTCCGTATTTTGGCATTTTGTGTTTGACTTGACGCAACCATGCATCAACACGAAGAACTGAGCTGGGACACAAAGCAGACTCACAAAAAAAGCGCCCAACTACAGAGAGAGGCGCTCTCCGCTAGATGGCGCTGTGGTAATGTCTCCAAACCATTGAACAAGATAACGAGGCCAACTTTAAGCTCCTCTGAGGAGTTAAGTTGGTTGTCAGAGAGTCTCAAATCGATACTGATGCTCAGAGATAACCCTAAAAGGTAAACAAGAGCCTTAGCAACAAAGCTGTTCCTGTTTGTCTCCTGGGTAGTTGTTAGAAACCCTTTGTTTAGATTTCTCACATCATAAATGACGGAAGAGGAGGGATAAGGGATATTACAAGTCCTGCTGTGAAAACAATCAAGGCAATGCAGGCTTTAGTGTTTTATATGGGGGTCAATCTTTTGCTGTTTATTTCTGTAAGCTACTTCCTTAGGCCTGCATTTGTAAGGGTTTTATTTTACTTTTAAACCCTAATTCATAGCCACTTACCCCCCACCCCACCACCTGAGCCTGCTGTTGTGTCACACACTACTGATCCTTTCCATGCCTTATAGCCCTGACGGGGGGCTTTTCAAGCAAGCCTGTAACCAACTGCATTTAAAGATTAAATCCCTGCCAGTAACTCTGATACTGGAAGTCTTTTAATCCATTTCTTAATCAATTTTAGAATGTTTCTGCTGCTAGCTTAGCAATAGTCACCATATCATTTCCCCACAATGCACTATGACGAGCAGTGACATCCAATGGCAGGCTTTTTTCTGGTCATGTAATGTTTTGCCTAACCGTGTATGTCATTACTCTTAGATCCAGGAGGAGACGATCTGAATACCTCATAATGGAGGGAAAAGAGACAGAGAACCTGTGATGTGGCCTTCTGTTTTACTGCAGACCACATCTACTTTGAATAATGGCTCAAAAGCCGCCTATACAAAAAAATGCAGAAGTGTTTTTTGGAAATATGTGAATATTTTGATGATTTTTTTGGTCACAGACTGATTTTTTTTCTCTTTTTAGGAGATGGGAGAACAAGTTTGCACAAAAAGTCTTAATCATTAATGTTTACTGTGTTACACATATTCTTTAAACCAAGGATTTTTAAAGGGATGTTCAGTGTTCTACTGTGCACCACAGGGTTGATTTTTTACAAGCTTTTTAAGACAATAAGTCCAGGTGAGACAATGGTTAAATAGCTCAGGGCTTGAAGGGTGAAGGCATCTGCCCTTCAAGTGGACAACCTCACTGATGTTCCCTACATGGTGCTCTCTCAATGGACAAAACATCTTACAGTGCCCTTCAGGGGGCCCTTTCAGTGGTCAAAACATATCAAAGTACTCATTATAGTGCCCTTCCACTGGACAGAATGTGATTAAGTGCCCTGTAGGGTAAAAAACACTGTTAAGTGCCCTTCAGGGTGCCCTTTCAATAGACAACACATGATAAAATACCTGCCAGGGTGCCGTCTCAGTGGACAAAACATATTATCATGGCCATTTTATTGACAGAGTATGACGAAGTGCCCCCCGAGGCCGCCATTTTAATGGACAAAACACTGCTTAGTGCCAGCCAGGGTGCCCTTTCAGTGGACAAAATGTGATGAAGTGCCATTTAGGTCACCCCTCAACTTGGTTCGGTGCCCTTTGGGTTCCCATCCAGTGGACAAAGCAAAGTGCCCTATAGGGTGCCCTCCCATCAGACAAAAATTGGTTGAGAACCCTTAGGGTGCTTTTCTAGTGGACACAATATTTCCTACCCAGCAAAGCTTCACCCTCAGTTGCTTACAGCTGCTTCCGAATTTCACATCACTTTTACTACAGAGGTTAAAACACAGCATAAAAAATGTTTAATCTTAACCTAACTTTCTAACTATTTCATAATTGTAGGCCATCATACTGTTGCCGCACTGCATTGACGAGCGCCCTGTTAATCATTTTCACCCCATCCCGTCAAACATCCTTAATCTGCCACAGAGAGATAGGCCACCTTATTTTAGCAGTACATATCAAACCATCTGAAAACTACTCTTCACTCCCCTCTCGTGTGAGTTGCATCACAAGTAAAAAACATCCAACATTTCACAATCAAAAAATTAAAGTGAAAAACTCCCAGACTAAATAAAATGTGTGCCACGGAACTTCCCCTTTATTTTTAACCCCTCTTATTTTAAATATACCAAGACATCTAAGATTTTTCATGTTACAGATCCAGTAGTTCCAGTAAAATAGTTCAGTTTTTCTTAACTAAGTATAAGCCCTTAATTCATGGATAAGGAGGGTCCATGATTTGTGCATCTTGGCTGTTTCTATAGTACCAGTCAGGGACCAAATAGCAGATAGGCATAATCAGTTTTACACACTAACTGTACCTTTAATTTGATGCTGACTTAGGATTTCAAAGGCATGGCTTTAATCTGCAATACAATATGTTATTGATGCACAGATAATTTGACCTAATCTAACAGTCCAAATAGTTGGCTGGTAATTATTTTGCTGGGTAAAACATGAAATAATGAGAATGTGATGTTATTTAAACATGTTGTATTGTAACTGATCATCATTTACATCATACAAAAGTGAATTATATCAAAATGCAAGAAATGACGAATAATGCACTTAACAATGGAACAGTTAACTTGAATAACCAAATTAAATGCATATTTACACAAACTGCCTGTGCTGAAAATTCTTGTTTTAGTGCACAAATGTCACGAATGCCTTGTTTTTGGCTCCGTGAAGCACTTTGAATGCTGAACGAATGAACAGTGCTCTATAAATAAAGTTGCCTTGCCTTGTCCTGCAAACTTGGTGATTTTATTCTCAGTATAACCTGTCCAGGGCCAACCAAAGCCAGCATGGGCCCCCCAACTGCCAACCAATATTATTGATGCAATCAGAGCTAGATAATTTGCATAACTAATGCCAATCTAAACACCAGCTGAAGAAGTATAAGGTTGCAGACCTTGAGTTTCTGTATATTTACTTCAAATTCTATTATAGAACATACTGAAACAAATTCTACATTTAAAGGCATAGAAAATAATTTGGTTAAACCAGAAGTGATTTGTCTCAGTTGATTTTACACGAGAGTTAAATTACTCATGTATTTTGTTAGTGTGTATGAACTGTTTAAGTCTGCTGAGACACATCCCTATACATCACTGATCATCAACTGGAGGCCCAGGGGCCACATCAGGGCCTCCAAAGCTTCCCATCTGGCCCCCAGAACTTCATTAAATAATAAAAAAAAACCTGCTGAGGAAAAAAAATTGCTGTATTTAGGATATATTTTCTTTATTTTTCCCTTTTTAACCCCTAAAGATATTTAAGGAACTCCAAAAACAAATTAGATTGATACATTTTTAAAAAAAGATTGGATTAGTGTTTGATCAGTTTGACAAAAATCCAGCTATTATCAACCATTATTGGCAAATAAGATGCATGGCAAAATCATACTTATAGGTCCATTCTTGATTGAAGTCACAGATTCCTGCATAAAAAAATAAACAGTTCAGGGGGTTTGAGGGTTTATTTTTATTGCCTGAGAATCAAAACAAAAAGACCTGTTTCTTTCATGTGTTTTTCACCAATCATGATGCAGCATATTCTCATCAAACTACCTGGCAGTCCCAGAAATATGTGGCTTAAATATCTCCATTGCCCCCTTGTGGCTGACTTCAGTATAGGTAATAGGGAATGAGTTCACTGCTAAAGGCAAATAACGTGCATTTCAAAGAAAACAAAATTATTCAGAGAAAAGTGTTTCTTTTATTTAGGTCATTTAACGGTCTGGTCTCCACAGTATCTACATAGGCATAAGATGGCCCTTGTACCAATGTAGTTGATGACCCCTGCTATACATGATGGTAGTGACTATGGGCCCACCAGCATTCATGCTGTAAATTCAACTGTGAGCTAGACTGTTGTTATCTGGAAAGGACTAAAATTGTTTCAAGGTGATCAGGAAGCCCTCCACTCCCCTGTCTTTGCAGGGTTTTTAAGGTTTTACCTTCTTGCAAACAGATGGAAGAAAGGCCCCTGTCTTTCTTCTCTTTTTTTGTGGGCTTTCTGTCTGTAGGCAGCTGTGTTGTCCTTGAAGTCTGTGCAAGGAATGGATATTTGTGAAGGAGATGGACTTCTTTCTTTCTTACTCAGCCTTCTGTCATTCTTTTGGAGACGCATCTCATCTCTCCAGTGCAATAAAAATACATAAAAAAACAAACAAATAACTGATGTTTTGTATAAAACATGAGAAATACACCTCCTGATGCCAGAAAGCATTTCCCTCTAAAACACTGCTCCCACCTCCTGAAACAACACAAAAATTCTGGCAGTATTTTTAACTATAAAACACAATGCACATGGGTAGTTTATTTTTTTTTACATGCTATTTACTTCAATCATAAACTCAATTATGGAAACAGTTTATTTAACCTATAAGACACTTATTTCACAGCTCTGTCTAGCAGCTGCATGCTCGACAGATGTCGAGTAAACTTCTGTAGATTTTGTGATAAATATTCAAATGAGACTCTTTACTTCAAAATATTTATTATAAAAACCTTCATACACCAGAAAATGGCTGTATTTTGACATACACAACATTCAAAATGACTGATTTTGATTTCAATTCCACTTTTGTGGCACATGGTTGAGCTCTGAAGCTGGGAGAACAGTTGAACACTTAAAAAAACAAACAAAAAAAACAAGAAATGAGAATAACAAATGAACAAAGTTTAACAATTAAACCATTTCCACTATTTTAAAAGCTGAATCTTGTTTTTTGTTTTTTACACGCAACATTAGTTGGAATTCGTTGGTAGAAATGCCCTGAGTGTAAGGAAGTGAGATAGATGAGTCTTACTTCTGAAGCCACAGTCCTTATCTAAAATGCTGAGCAAGCATTTTGAGGAAGAAATGTTTCACAAGATTTGACTTATAGACAACAAACAACATCAGCATGTTTTAGGATTACATGGCAGCATAAACGTGCAATTTAGCATACTCCACTTTTACTTTCTTTGATTACAGCATTCTCATAGAGAAAGGTAACCTGCAACAGGATGGTAGAAGAATTAGAAGAAATGCATCAGAGATAGAAATGATTTACCCGTTTTTACGATTTAAAAGTCTTCATACAATGGCATCTTCTTTACAAAACCTCACACATCTCCTCTCACACACCTTTTCATGTCCTGCCTCTCTCACTAGTTTCATACCATGACAGAGTAAGAGGTGTTTTCACTTTCTGAGCTACCAGATGGGGTTCTTCTCCATCTCCTCTCGCTCCCTCCCTGCATTCCCAGCCAGCCTCGCTGTCCCAGCAGCCCCTTACACATCCTGACCAGCTCTCTCCTAAATTTGACACCTACAAAGCCGTACAGCAGGGGGTTGAGGGCGCAGTGCGACAGCCCCAAACTCTCAGTGATCAGAGTCCCGGTGTCCACCACGCGGCCAAACTGGCAACCTCCAGACACCAATTTCAGCCTGTGCAGACTGTCTACCAGTTGGAAGCAGTTGTACGGCGCCCAGCAGATGACAAACACAGATACTAGGGAGATGATAAGGCGGAGGGATTTACGTTTTTGGCGGCGGGTGGCGTTGCAGAGAGACTTGAAGATGCGGATGTAGCAGTAGAGCATGATCAAAAGCGGCACTCCAAAACCTAGAATCACACTGATCATCTGCAGCGCCACCTGCCACTGGGTGGAGTTTTCTGTGAACAACAGGCGACACAACATCTTCTTGCCACCTTCAATTCTCACCTCATCTACTTGTTTGAAGGTGATGTCAATGCTGCTCAGGCCCAGGCAGCCCACCCAGATGACGGCACACGCAACCTGAGCGTGGCAGGTGTTCCTCTTCCACCCCGAGCTGACGGCGTGAACGATGGCCAGGTATCGGTCAAAGCTGATGCAGGCGAGGAAGAGGATACCACTATAGCGGTTCAAGGTGAAGAGGGCACCGGAGAGCTTGCAGGTGGTCTCGCCAAACACCCACTCGTGACTCCACTGCACTGCAAACAGGGGCAGGGTGAAGGCCAGCAGGAGGTCTGAGATGGCCAGGTGAAGGAGGAAGGTGTCAGTCAGAGAAAAAGAGCAGGCTCCGCCGCTCTGAGAGATACGGTAGCGGCGGATCACACACAGCACCAGGATGTTGCCCACGAGAGCCAAAAGGAACACCAGGGTGAAAACAGCAGGGGAGTACCTTGCTGCAAAACCGTAGATGTCCTCCAGAAAGCACGGGACTGCACGACTCCTGTCAGCATCAGGGGGCGATGTAAAGTTGTCATAATCACCAAAATCCTGCAGACAAGAGAGAAATGTCATGGGTTGTTCAAGGAACAGAACTTTTCAGCATGTTACAAATATCTTTAAGAGGAAACCAGTCTAGTATTTGTTTTTTCTGGAAAGTTTGTTTAAAAAAATCACAAGATTCCTTCCACATTAAATAAAGCCTGTGTTTGATGGAAAAGAACTTACGAGAGCTACTCAAACCTTTCTGTGTGAAAATTGTAAACAGTTCAACTAACTGTGTACAGAAGCCAGCACTGTACAAAGACAACTAACATTTATGGCCTAAAACAGTATTGCCATTTATTATGACTTCAAAATATAAGTCACTGACATTTGAGATGATAAGTTAGCCCAGCAAACCAAGCCACTTGTTTGCTTTAAAAAACTTCATTGAGTTATCAAAACGTACATCTTTCAGTTGCAAGTAAATACAAGGAGTGTCAGTTCTGTTAACTTGTTTTTCTTTGTTGTAAAAGGTGGGAAGGCCATGTTTCTGAGTTGGAATTTGTCACACTGAAGGTCTCAGTCTGGCAGTGTTGCCTCCATGTTTCCCCAAGTGTTGACCTAGTTTTGATTTTATGGAGTTAAAATGATTAATGAATACAGCAACCTACCCTCTAAAAGTGATGTAATGTAATATTCTGATGGAAATCTAATCCAATTTTGTGTCTGTATCTTTTGGGCTATTTTAACACATGAGCTCGGGAAAAGTGCACCAGAGTGTTTGCAGATTAAAGATATTAAAAGAGAATTGAGTTATGCTTACTAAAAAACACTAAAACCTGATACAGCTGTATTTCTCTGAGATAAAAAAAAGTAATTCTAATTCTAAATAATTGATACTTATCATTTTGAGTATTTTATTCATAATTGTACTCATATTATTTAAGAATCCTCCCTTAATATAAAGAAATTTCCTAGAATGCCTTTGGGTATTAGACAGTTTTGCACCATGAGTGAAGTTACTGACTCAGGTAGAGAAGTCCCACCTATGAGGAGCAACCATAATTTGCAATAGATGATACACTACACATGATCAGAGGTGTATTCCTCATTCAGAATGCACCTATAGTGACTTTATTTGGCCTACCTTGAGTGGCATAAATGCTTAGGATTTAAATATGTATTAGAAATATGGGAAAAACACAGCGGGTGAAGAACGTGACTTCATGCAAAGCACTTAAACATGTTGTTTGGAGTTGATTTTACACAAAAATTTTAAGTGTAGGAAAGTTTCCAAAGTGCATTTAAACTTAAAATAGTCAAGTAAACCCAGCATTTATGTACAAGTAATTATTACTGAAAAATGTATTTCCAAGACTAAAAAACTTCATCATTTTGAGTTGTTACAAATTCAAATCATAAGTTTCTACCACTTACAGCTGAGTTTTAAAAACAGGATTGAAAGTTAAAGAATTTAATCTTAAAACTTTGCTGAAGTTTGTTGCCTTACAATAGAGTTCCCAACATTTTTTGCAGTGCAAAGAGGGCATGCATCCATAACTTTTTAAAAAAATCAAGTTTAACCCTAACAAGTTAATTTCAGAGTTTTCATAAGATTTCAGCAGATTCATTTCATATTGTGGGCACAGTTTAGTTCAGATCTTGGGAAAAGTACACAAATTTACATGCCAAAATGAGAAATTAATGTAAAAAAAATGCATAGTTGTGTATTTGCTTGTGGCCTCCACAGACTGCAGACTCAGGAGTTTTTCCTCAATTTATATTCAAGATAACGCTTAAGAATAAAAAAGAGCAAAAATCAATCAGGATTGTAAGATATGCACTCACCCAGTAATCATATGTGGTTGGCGTGACTTCATCCATGTTTGTTGTAGACCAGGAGGCAGCAGAATACCTTAAAACATCCAATAGTCAAGAGAGCCCACTCAAAACCATGTTAAACATCCTTTTTTTTGAACTGCTATCTTTGTCTCACTCCAGATGGGGGGAGGGGGGGTTCAGAAAGAAGAAGTTATATTCAGGAACTGAATCCAGATTTTAGACAGATGCTAACAAAAGGACTGTAGTAGGAATGCATGACTGTCAGGGAAATTGTGACATATTTTTAAAAACAAGGCTGTGGAAGCTCTGGCAGACAGACAATGCATGACCTGGTTCACTTTATGGAAAATCTCCTATTTCTTACATGCACTCACACACGCTGAAGATTCAGAGTCATACACAGAAAGCACGATAAAAGACGCTAATTTAAAATGTGTTAAGAAGCACAAATTTAATAATCAAATAATGATCAAAATTGAGCATAATTGTAAGTAAATTAGGGAAAGCATCATCTGCCAAATGTGTCTATGTCAAAGTCATTCTGCTTCCTCTTAAATGCATCAGAGTGCAGATCATTACATTTCCATTAAATTGCTTACACATGATTTTATCAAAAGGGAACACCTTTCGTTTGTTTTACCCTCAAGAAGAACGGTCATTTTACAATCCAACCTTGATGAATAAAGCAGAAGGAGAAGTGCTGTCTTGGCAGAAATTTAACAGACAACATCATGTTTTTCATTTTCGGCTTGCTCTGTCTGGAGTATAAAAACTTTGTTTACTGTGGTAACGGACTACAAGAATGTAACTTGAATGATGCAACTATTACAAAACTGAGAATTCAAACTTAAAACTAAGTACAGAACAAAGAAGTATTTTTTTTTTTTTGCTTTGATTTCAGGGATTTATTCTAATCCAGCCCCTTTGCAAAGCTTTGACTGGTTGAAAAGTGGAAATCAATAAAAAAAAAAAAAAAAGACTCCGTAATAATCTAACCCTAGTGTGCATGAAGAGGAGGACATTGCCTACTTACCCTTGGTGATCTTGTATAGAAGACAGGATACAAACCCAGCACCGATATATGTGATACTTTTATATTTCAAAGAAAACAACAGGAAATGATGTTATCTGTGGTTTAAGCGACTCAGAGTTCAGGCTTTAACTTACACCTAAAAGAGGCTTCTACAAAAAAAGCTAAGCATTATGATGACACACAAATAGATCCCTCAGATGTTTTACTGATAAACTTGTGCTGATAATCCTACATATTCTTACGCCTCATACAGTATTAGCACATTTCAATACATGACTTCACTTTTACAGTTGTGAAGGGAAACTTGCAGAGACAAAAATATTATCTTAGAGATGTATTTAATATCACCATGTGGTCACAATCTACATATAAACTCATATTACTCAAATGCTGATATAGAGATGGAGTGCAGAGTTGAGTTAGAAAAGTTTTTACAGCACAGGCCAGAACAAAGAAGGATGGGTAAAGAGTAACCCCCTTTCGGTATTACCATTTTTATAAATAACATTCATGTGTGAGGAACTGAACACTCTTGTGGTTCACTTGTCTTTAGGTTCTTCTGGTAAATGCTGTTATTGAGCAATAAAGTGAATGTTTAACTTCATTTTATCATTACGTATGGAAGATGAACACTGTGTTATACCACAGGGACTTAATGTTAAAGTTGAAACAGAATAAACACAACCCAAGAATTCAAATCATTAGTAAAGAAAAAACACTTAAGCAGGAAAAAGCAGAACAGGGTTTAAACAGTAAGATTTCATTTTTAAGTAAGTGAAGTTATGGTTTGACATCAGAGTCACCAAGTTTTAGATCAGGATCTGCTGATAGATCTTTGAGACATTTCAAGTACATCTTTAACTCTAGATTTGCATTAAGTTTCACTCTTAGTGTTTCCATCTGCCCTTTAGTTTTCAGTAGGAGCCAACTGGTCAGGCTGTTGAACATTCTATTTATACTTGAAAACATAGTTCCCAATGATAGGACTTTCTTTTGAAAGAAAATTTAAAATCCTCAGGACTGTCAGTCTGATTGTTTAAAGCCTGACAACAGTAATAATGAACTTCTTATTACATAAAAAGTCTTGCTCATTTTAAAACTGGCAAAGGAAAAAGACGTGAATTTTGATACACATTGATTAGTTACATCAAAAAGACACGTATGCAGGCTCTGTTTGACACAAGAAAAATAAACAGTTGATTCTTACTTTTGATTCTTCCCTTCCTCTACTAGCATATACTGGCAACTCTGATGGGGGCCAGGACCTTCATTTGAGAAGCACAGTATTGGGCGGCATAAATTGTTGAATGTAAACTTTTATAATTAAAAAAGGTCCAAATGCACTTATTACTTGCAGAAATTCTTACATTTGTATGACATAGAAATGCAAATCTCTAAAATAACATCTTTTTGGAAGGGATACAACCAGCTTAAATGTTGGTAAAACAAAATCATATCAGTTGAAAAGTAAGCAATTTTTTTCAGTGATTTTGTGTGGGTAAATCAAGCTTTCTTTGTTAACCTCAAAGTGCATTGGTTCCCACCCTAGGGTCCGGTCACCTCTAGGGGAGAGCCAAAGATGTAGGGGGGGCCTTGCTGCTCTGGTGTTGTCAAAATTAGATGTACATATTTTTACTATCATGATTAAAAACACGATGTATGATGACGTGTAAGGGCCACCCTAAAAGAGAAAACAATAAAGAGGATTCATAAATTGCAAACAATCTATTCACTATAACTCAAATACTGTAAGAAGGCTCTTTGTGGTAAAAGGTCTCACCTCATCCGCATATTTGCACTAATTAATCTAATCACTGTTCTAATTACTAATTTAATCTATTTACTGTACTCAAATTTTTGCACTCTTTGTACATCTCGCAACTGTACCATAAAGGCACACAGACTTTATACTAGAAATAAGTAAATATCATAATAACAATAATTATTTACTAATACTAATATTCAACTAGCAAATACCTGCAAGAGCTTGTACATATTTAAATCTTAATTATTATACATTTTCAGTTTATTTATTTTTGGATTTAATGTGTAATTCCTATACACTGAGAGAGAGTATGACCCCCCCCCCCAAAAGAGTACAATCTATTTTTACACTTTAACTTCCAAACTGCCTATTTAGGTGAAAATTATATGTTTGATTCTACTTGAAAAACTGTAGCTACACATTTTTAAACATAAATGCTCAGGCCTCTCTCTAACTGGTACAATAATTGAGGTTCAGAAAGTAATCTACCCCTATTTCTCTCTGACTCCAGTGGCACATTAATCATCACACACATCAATGTTGTAAGATTCCCAGGCCTAAATGATGGAAGGATTTTTAGGCTGATAATGATTTCTAAAGGAAATTTGTGGATTAAATTGGATTTTCTTTTTTGAAATAACGGATTTCACTTAAGTTGGACTCTGGTATATGAAAGGAATTTTCAGTGCTCTCTGGTGGACAATCTAAGTAATAATAATCCTCTTTATAAATAGTATGAGACATATTTTAAATTTAATGCCTACATCAGTCCAGATCACCTGTAATAAACTACTTTTAGCAGACATATTGAGCTGAGCAGTTTACTGGTTGAAACCAACACACACTTTGATAAAAGTCTCAGTTACAGTTTACTGCTGGGGCTTTCACTCTCACAGCTTCCTTATGATGTGTAATTTTATCCAGAAGCTCTCACAAATGTTTGGTTGAACTCTGCTAAGGAAATGTTCATTACCTTTAGAGTTATTTACTCTCAATGTGTCCCTTGCTCTTATTCTTTGTTTTCATTTTTATTTGATTTTGCAAATTTCAACCCAGGCTTGTTTTATAAGTTGTGACTTGCTCTGCACATTCGAAAGAACCCTGCATGTAAGATTAACGTTTATATCTTCTATATAAGCCTTTTGCAGAGAAACACTGGATTTCAACATTCTAGATGAATCAAGGAAAATGCATTCTCATGCAAGGTACCATTGTTGTGCAATGTGATGTTGCAGTGATGTCGAATGGTTCTTCTGTGAACTGGGAAGGCATCAGGGACAATGCATTGAGCTGATTTTATTCTTATCTTTTAGAGTTGTGGTCCCCACAGATAATAACTCCTCCGCTAACTCTACCATTACCTGTGGTGTACTGCAAGGTTCAGTTTTAGGTCCAATTTTATTTTCTATTTATGCTGCCCCTTGGCCAAATCATTCAGCGCAACAGTCTCCTCTCACTGCTATGCAGATGACACACTGGTATACCTGCCCCTGAGACCTGAGGACTATTGAAGCCTAGCTGCTGTCAAAGACTGTTTAAGCGATATCAGCTGCTTGATGGCACAGAACTTCTTACAACTCAATAACTAAAGATCCAAAATAATACTTTTTAACACTAAAAACTCCACCCACATCAAATCCTGCCTTGGTACTCTCCCAGAAAACATCAGACCTACGGACAGAAATCTTGGACCAGTATTTGATCCAGACCTTACCTTCACAACCCATAACAATAAAGTTGTGCAGTCTTGTTTTTTTCCACATTGGAACCATATCCAAAATAACAATAAAAAAAATACTCAATGGATCTGAACTGACCTGACCTGACCTCTGTAACTCTCTTTTCTCTGGTTATTCCAACTTTCAACAGATAACATCACATCTCCTTTATTTTAGCTTCTTTAAATTAATGTTACTTTTGGAATTGTTTTAAATATTTTACTCATCACTTTTAAAGCACTTAAAGGTCTGGCGCCAATCCACTTAACAAAACTTTTAATGCCCTATTAGCCAACCTTACATCCTCAGGTTGGGGCCTCCTGGTCATTCCAAAGTCGAGACTTAATACCAAAGGTGCCAGGGCCTTTTCCATTAGGAACCCCTAACTTTGGAACGACCTGCCCAAGGTGATAAAGCGTGCATAATCATTCAACATCTTTAAATTCCTCCCTAAAACAAATGTTTATAGACTTGCTTTTATGTGTTGTCTTTTGTATTTTATCAATTGCTCTTTTCCATTATATCCTTATTGTATCGTAGAGCCTTTATGTCGGCTCTGCTCTGTATTTATACCTTTATTTGGTTCTTATTGCCTATATTTCTTCTCTTCTCATATTTGATCTTAGAGGTTTTTACCCCCCACACACTTTTATTGTTTGAACCTCTTTTGGCTTTAATATCTGCTTTTTTAAAAGTTATTATAATTTTTATTACTCTACAGTTTCTCGCTTTCTAATTTTTGTATTCTGAGCTAACAGTATCTGCCCATTTTAATTGTTTTCATATCTTGTCACTCTTTTGATTTCAATTCTTTCTATCCTATCTCTTCTTAATGTTTTGCAGCTCCTATATTGCTGGTCCTTAGGTCTCTCTTTATGTAGTTGGATTCCTGTCTTGCCTGGATTCTTTTAAGATATTCTGGTCTTTTAATTTTAATCCAATTTCATTTTTCTTCTGGATTTGTATGTTTTTAGGTTTTTTATAATGACTTGATGATATGTTCCAGGGATTTTTATAATGCGTCTCCTGAGCTATGATGTTAGAGTTACATTGTTGGCTGATTTTTTTTTCATGGGTTCTTCTGTTGTTGGGATTTTGCCTTTCTTATTGTGTTCCTATGCTTGTGTTATGATGCTTTGTCTTATTTGTGATTCTGCTCATTGTCACAGCCCTTTATAAACCTTTTTTTTCAAAGGTGCTGTACACCTATGAAGGTTAGGCTATGAAGTTATTATTGCCATTATTATTGTTATTGTTGTTTTGGTTTACTTTGATTTCTGCATGTTATATTTTGTCCGATAGTCAAATTATTTTTTTCCTAAAGCCTTATGAACAAAACAAAATACCTTTTACATGTATGTCTGTCAGTAGCTTTCTTGATGTTAAAAAAAATTAAATATAACGTGAATAAAAAGGCAGACAGTTGGAAATGGACTCTTTGTACAGTGGATGAGTCATGACATGACCTAACAATGGTTTTATCTATTCCACCCTTATCTTTTATTGACTCTGGTTTGAATTCCTTATTTTCTAAGCTCATTGACTCCACTGTTTGCAAATTAATACAAGCAATCCCTCATCAGACATCTTTCTTATCCACTTCATTGTAATCAGGATGTGTACACTTTTTGTGTGTGTATAAGAGCAATGTGAATCTGGGGTCAATTTCAGATCTGATCTAAAAACAGGTGATAAACAGGTGTTGCATTTCCTCTCTTACATAACCACAAAAAGGATGTTAAATCTGTTTGCCTGTGCTTGTAGACTTGTGCATCCTGACACACCGTTCAAATTCAATATTTACCAATGTCAAGCAATACATGGCAACACAAGACAATATGAAATTTGCCCTCATTGCACATTTATAGAGTTGGACAGAGAGTGTGTACACACATTAAACCACCTTGAGAGGTGGGATTGGTCAAATACAAATAAGCACTCCACTCTTGTTTTGTTCTTTATGTATGCAGATACCAGCATGTAAGTGCACCCTTCTGAAAGAAGTACTGTGCCCCAAAACTAAACATTTGGGTTGTTTTACAAGGTGTTTGCACCTGCAAGGATGGGCTTCAGTGCACATGTGATGTCATGCTGCGTATAAAAGCTGTTTGTGACTGAACTCCTCTGTTTGAGGATTAAGCCTGCAACCTGAACACCATCTCAAGAGACCAGCAGGAACCTTGGCAGGTAAGGGATGAAATGCATTTAAAAGAGGGTCCAGGGCGTCTTTGTGAAAACATCGTCAGGCCTTCACTCAGATTATTTTCCTTCTGTCTCTCTCCCTTACTTTTTCTCTTTATTGCAGTAATGGCGTTCCAGCCCAATGTGATCAGCACGCAACCTCAGGTCACTGTCACTCAGTACGCTGTGTCATCTAGATCATCAGATTGGAGCTCAAATGTGTGCGACTGCTGTGAAGACTGCGGCATCTGTAAGCGTTCTTAGAAATGTCCCTGATATAGAAAGCAAACTGAGATGGTGAAATGAATGAAAATGTGACAACATCTCTCCTCCAGGTCTCTGTGCCTCCTTCCTCCCTTGTATCCTGGCCTGTCAGGTGGCCCAAGACCACGGGGACAGCTGCTGTCTAGCCTTCCTTCCTGGGGCCATGATAGCTCTCAGAACGAGCATCCGCAGCAAATACAACATAGAAGTAAGTGTACTGAAGTTATCTGGGCACACATTGAACAGGATTGATGATGGAGCTGATCACAAAATGTTTTATTTTTGTATGAGATACTGCTGAATGCCGCTAAGTCACTGCCTGTGCTCCTTCTAGGGCTCGGTGTGTGATGACTGGGTGGTCATGGCCTGCCTGCCTCTGTGTGGACTGTGTCAGATGGCACGGGAGCAGAAGGCAAGGGGGCTAAAATAAAGGACACTGGATTGAAGAGAAATGAACAATGACACTACAGAAATGTAGAAATGGCACTCCTTGGTTCTGGACATAGTTTGTGTGTGAGATTTAAGGTTTAAATGTAGTGGCACCCATACACACTGTATTAGCCTGTTAATCTGGCTGAATAGACATTGTTTCAGTTTTCTATTCTCTGTAAGCCTGTCACTTTTTATACACTTGTTAGGCAATGTGATTTAATTGTATTCAAGAATAATTATTTAAGATTTAAAGAAACAATTTTCTCTTAGAATAATCTTGGGGGGCTTTTTCTGCTCTGAGGTTGTCAAAGTTAGGTCTCTATATATTTACTAAAGCGGCAATGATTGCTGAATAGCTCATACAAAGGTCTGACTTTAAAACTGTGTAGAAATATATACCCCTGGCCACTTTATTAGGTACTCCTTGCAGGTACTGGGTTGGACTCCCTTTTGCCTTCAGAACTGCCTTTATTTTTTGTGCTATAGTTTCAACAAGCTACCGGAAACATTCCAGAGATTTTGTTCCATACTGACGTGATTGCATCATGCAGTTGCTGCAGATTTGTCGGCCGTGTATCCATGATGTGAATCTCTCGTTCCACCACATCCCAAAGGTGCTTTATTGGATTGAGATCTGGTAACTGTGGAGGCCATTGGAATACAGTGAACTCATTGTCATGTTCAAGAAACCAGCTTGAGATGATTTGAGCTTTGTGACATGGTGAAATAACCTGCTGGAAGTAGCCATCAGAAGATGGATACACTGTGGCCATAAAGAGAGGGACATGGTCAGCAACAATACTCAAGAAGGCTGTGGCATTTAAACAATGATCATTTGGTGCCCAAGGGGCCCAAAGTGTGTCAAGAAAATATCTCCTATACCATTACCAGCCTTAACCGTTGATACAAGGCAGGATGGATCCATGCTTTTATGTTGTTTACACCAAATTCTGACCCTACCGACTGAAATCGAGACTCATAAGCCCAGGCAGCGTTTTCCCAATCTTCTATTGTGCAATTTTGGTGAGCCCCTGCAAATTGCAGCCTGTTTCCGGTTCTTAGCTGACAGGAGTGGCACCCCGTGTGCCCCTGTGTCATCTGTTTCAAGGTTCGACATGTTGTGAGGTCAGAGGTATTCTGCATACCTTGGTTGTGACAAGTGATTATTTGAGTTACTGTTGCCTTTCTGTCATCTCCAACCAGTCTGCCCATTCTCCTCTGACATAAACAAGGCATTTTCATCCATAAAACTGCAGCTTAAGGGAGATTTTTCTTTTTTGGACCATTTTCTGTAAACCCTAGAGATGACTGCATGTGAAAATCCCAGTGGTTCAGCAGTTTCTGAAATACTCAGACCAGCCCATCTGGCACAACAACCACACAATGTTCAAAGTCACATAAATCCCCTTTCTTCCCCATTTTGATGTTCGGTTTGAACTTCAGCAAGCTGTATTGACAGCATCCACATCCCTAAATGCACTGAAATGCTACCATATGATTGTCTGGTTAGCTATTTGTGTTAACAAGCAATTGAACGGGTGTGCCTAATAAAAGTGGCTGTAGAGTGTATGTTTCCTCACTCATAAATATCAGGCTACTTATACATGGATAGTTCAAGGTTATAAGAAAACAAACTAAAATTTCTGCTAATTTTTAAAAGCACTGCATCACATTTTTATATGGATCCGAGTTGAGTGGTGAGATACGTTTATTTTTAGAAATTACTCTAAAATGTGGATGCGATATTCACTTTTATACAAAAAATAAAGAGTATTTCATGTATGTTAAATAATAAAATAAACCAATGGACCTTTCACATTATGACTGTTTTTTACATGCTGTAAGCTGCGACTACCCATGAAAGCAAATGAACAGCTGCACCCATCTTCCTCTTTCTGACTTGGTGTGTTCATAAGATGTCCACACTGAAACAGGCTCTCTAATGAGGCATAATCAGCGACATCTAAACAGGTAAGGCTGTGGTTGTAATGTTATACTTCTGAATTACATCAACCAAAGTAAAATATTGAGTGGTTAAGACAGGATTTTTTTCAGATTTGGGTGTTAAAGTTTGTGTGAAAGATATCAAGAGTTACTTCCTACAGGAAATCAGTGTTCGCATGAGATCTTCGTCCTGGATGACAGCCAGGTTTTTGAAAAATAACAGCTCATTTAAAACAATGTGAAACTGATTTTTTTCAAAGATTCTTTATGACGGATAGTGTGCAAGGATTAATTGATCAGTCTGTTGTCTCTGCTAATGATGCTTTTTTTGGTCAAAAATGAAATGTTAATGTGGTCAAATTTGGGCTATTCTTGCTGACCTTTCTAGTGGTAAAATTGGAAGTTTAAACACAAGCAGCTATTGATTGAAACAAAGGATATGTAATTGTAAGAACAGAAGGGCAGAGCAAAAAGGGAAATGTCACAAGAGGAAACCAGTTATCCTTTTTAAACTCGAACTATTTGGTCATATGGCCCATTTATATTCTGGGATTTGATTTCAGTGTAATAGCTACATCACATTGTACATCAGACTTTTTAAATTTGGCATGTTTCTCAGATAGGACTGCGAAATTAAATGTAATTCAGTCACTGAAATACATAGTTAAAGCTATACGTAGTTGGTTGATGACACTTAAAACTTTTTGCTTAGATTTACCACAGTGGATTTAAGGAAAAGACATTTTACTAAAGGGTAGACTTCCAGCTTTTATTTAAGAGGCTTCACAAAAGTATGGCACTCAGGAAACACAGCCTTTACCAGGAGCTCAAAAGTATTTGGACATAATAACATTGTAAGAAATTATAACTACAGCTTTAATAATTGGATGGTAATTCTTTACTGCCTGGAGTCTGGATTCCAGGGACACCACTGAATTCTGAGTTTAATTTGTGCAGGTGCTTTTCCAGGCCTTCACTGCAGCTGCCCCCAGTTACTGCGTGTTTGGGGGTCTCTCTGCCTTATGTTATGTCAGCATAGATGAAAAGTGTGCACTCTTGGGTTGAGATGAGGTGATTTACTCAGTCAATATTCAATTATCCCATAGGGAACTATACTGGAAAGGACACTTACAATTTATTTGGTTCCTGCATATCTACTCTCCCTGTGCCCTGTAGCTTGGTTAACTTCAAATTGAGTTTTTTTGTAAATTCAAACTGCCATTTATATTTAGCTTTTCTTGGACTTTCAATGGTATAGAAAGAGGAATTGTATGTGTACGATAAAAAGGGACATCTAGCTTAAGAAGCACTTTGGTTTAAAGCTTGTTCTGCTTATAAATAAGGAAGCCTGCATGAAACTTTCACTTTAAGCATGTGATCTGTTATGTCCTGTTCTCTGTCCACAGATTGCTGATCCACCTTTGAATTGAGGAATAAAGCAGTCTGGTCAGACATTTTCCAGACCAAACCAGTGGGGGCACTCGTGAATGTTATTTAAAGGCCCACCTCTTCTACTCAAAAACATGGAGAGGCTAATACCTCTTCTGTTGTCTACCGTGGTTTTTCTTGCTGCTGTTGAACCCATCAGTTTTAGAAACTGCATCAAAGATCCGAACTCAAATGAAACTTTTAAATGCATCCATCGAAACAACATGAGCATCTCAGCCTACGTTGACGACCTGCCAAAATCGACCATCAACCTCATCATCAATAATACTACGCTGAGGAACATTCCCAAAAGCAGCTTTGTTCATCTGCCAAACCTTCGGGAACTCAGACTGGATAACAACAACTTGAGCAATATAGATCCTTTTTCTTTCCAAAACTTGCATCGTCTTCGATCCCTCAATTTGTCTACAAACAAAATATTAGTGCTCCGCCCTCATCTTTTTCATGACCTACACAACCTAACCTTTCTCTCACTGGCAAATAATAGATTAAAGCAGCTTCCAGAGGGTATTTTCTCCAGTCTTTACAACCTGGCAATTTTAATCATGAGGCAAAATTTTTTGACAAATTTCTCCACCATTGCAAAGTCTGTATCAAACCTAACACGTCTGACATCGTTAGATCTTTGTTTCAACAGGTTCACCTCCCTAAGCCACGCAAATGCTTCCCTGCCCAAATCCCTCACTAGGCTATATTTATGTCGAAATAATCTGTCGACATTAGGATGCAAACAGTCATTCCTTAGCGTCATCAAGCTGTTGGATTTGTCCTACAACCCTGAGCTTTCTACAGTGGCTTTTCATGGAATTGATTTAAGCCATATAAACTATCTGCGGTTGCGTTCAACACAGGTCAAGGTAGTGGAGTTTTTGAAAACCAGCAGTGTAAACCCCAGTCACGTTGATTTCTCCGGCACTGGTCTGAAAAATGATACCTTGCTGGTGGAGCTCTGCAAATTTTTAAAGCAAAAGGTTAAATGGGTTAAGAATATGACCCTGAGTAGTAATGAGATTGTGAAACTAACAAAAAACACTCTTCGTGATTGCCCAAATATCCGCCTGGCATTAGATCTATCACTTAATAAGCTGAAAAACACAGATTGTCTTAACTTTCTCAACAGAAAGTCACATTTAAAAGTGTTCACTGCAGAGTTTAACTATTTAACTTACCTTCCAACCTGTAAGGTACAAAACATGAATTATTTCTCAAGTGTGGAAGAGATTAGCTACCGTTACAACCGCATCTTGTTAGTCAACTCTCATGCTTTCGCTAATACACCAAATCTAAAGACATTAAAACTTAACATAAACAAAATTGCTTATCTCAATGTCACGGCTTTTAAAGGGCTGCAAAGCCTTGAGACTCTTCGCTTGGACAATAATCTCTTAACTGAATTGTTCAAAGGCACATTTGAGGACCAGGTCAACCTAAAAACCCTCAACCTACGCAACAATCGTATTGCTGCCATTTTTGATGAGACCTTCCACAGTCTTAAGAATCTGACTATACTAGACCTGGGAGGTAATAAGATCACACATTTTACATCATCTGGTCTTGATGGACTGTGGAGTCTGTCCAAATTCTACCTAGATGGAAACAACCTTAAAAAAATTGATGCATCCCTCTATCACGCTTTTCAAGACACACTAACAGTGCTGGATTTACAAAGTAATCAGATTCACTTCATCAAAGAACAAACTTTTTCACCATTTAAGAATCTCAGTAAACTCCTTGATCTGAAACTAGATGGGCAGCGGCCACATGGCCTCGGTGTTATGCAAAGAAAATTCTTCCATGGTCTAAGCTCACTGCAATCTCTGTATCTCACCGACAATAAAATCTATCAGCTGTCTTCTGACGTTTTTGATGATCTGAGAAGCTTAAAGTTTTTAACATTGGATAATTGCTGTGTCGGGGTGATGCAACTACAGCCAGGAGTCTTTAAAAATCAAAAAAATTTAACCAAATTGATCATAGAAAGCATGGTCATTCAGAACTTCTCCAGAGAGGTTTTTGGGCAGTTAACACAGTTGGAAATCCTGCAGCTCAACCGCAATGGGATGCATAGCATTCCTGTTGATGCACTAGAAAGTATCCCTAAACTCAAGTATCTTGACATAAGAAGCATTCCCTTAACCTGTACCTGCACCAACAGCTTGTTGCAAAACTGGACTGTGAATAACCCAAGAGTCCAGGTTGTTTATCTCTACAATCTGCCCTGTCAACACGATCCAAAACACTTCTTCTACAACTTTGATACCAAAGTTTGTTACATAGATCTAGGAGAGTACCTGTTTTTAAGCACAGCTGTAGTGATCTTTCTTTTCACATTTACTCCATTACTTTATGTCAAACTTTACTGGAAAATGAAGTACAGCTACTATGTGTTCCGGTCCTGGTTTAGTGAGCAGTGGCACAGAATCAGAGACGAGGAGGAAAACTGCAAATATGATGCATTTATTTCCTACAATTCTTCCGATGAACAGTGGGTCATGGACCAGTTGTTGCCAAACCTCGAGGGAAATGGATCATCTTTTAGACTTTGCCTACATCACAGGGACTTTGAGCCTGGCCGGTACATTGTGGACAACATTGTCACTGCTGTATACAGTAGCCGCAAGACTATTTGTGTGGTGAGCAGGAACTTCCTCAGCAGTGAATGGTGCTCTCTGGAAATTCAACTGGCCAGCTACCGACTCTTTGATGAACATTGGGATGTTCTCCTGCTCGTGTTTCTGGAGCCAATCTCTGAGAGGCAGCTGTCCTCTTATCACCGCATGAGGAAAGTCATGCTGAAAAAGACCTATCTGCAGTGGCCCAGCTCAAACTGCACTGATCCCATACAGGCTCAAGAGCTGTTTTGGAATCAGCTTCGTAGGGCGATGAGAACGGGAAGCAGAGTGGAAATGGAAGAAAGTGACAAAAGAAAAGGGTGTGCAACTTTTGAAAGAGAAAGAACTGAAGATTTTGGGACTAACATGCCAGATGAAAACCTTTATTTGGTACCCTGAGAATATCTTATGATTCAGTCTGTGATTTTTTTTGACAAACTTCTAAGTGTAGTCCATGAAATAACCAGAGAGGGTCTAGTGGAGAGACAAAAACATGTAGATGTGTAGTGTTCTGGAATATTACATGAATCATTACATACTTAGACTCAAATTGATCAGAAATTATGTTTAGTGTTTTTTTTTTTGTTTATACTTTACTATACAATGCATGTTTGAATTGCACTGTTGTACTAATATATTCTTCTACGTTCGAATGAAGTCTGCATACACAAAAGAATATCAAATAGCTTTCAAAATAGCACAGTCTTGACTAAAAATCTCACTGTGAATAAGCTCCATCATGGCATCCGTGTCAATGAACAAGTGACATTTACAGTTTTGCATATTAAAAAAAGGCTACAATGATGTAAACCAAACATAATTGTGCTTTTCTTAATCTTGCCATAAATGTAAACAAAGAGTAAAAATGGTTTAAAGCTTCAAAAGACATATTCTGCCACTACTTTGACTTCTTTGTGTAAAATTAAAGCACTCAAAATATCTGTGCTGACTATGAGTCTGGATGGTATAAACTAAGAGAGCATTGTTTTTCTTTGACAAAATGTCCACAAATGCATCCATGCAGAGCTTCCTCATGCATTAGTAGAGTCTCATAGGAGGAAAGGACCAGTGCTCAGGGCTCAGGCGAGTAGAAAGGGAAGGTGCTGACTCTTTTTCCAACATGTGAGATGGGGGGTAATGAATCATGTCAGTGTGGTGAGCCCTGAGAGGAGGGTGAATTGAAGGTTGACTGAAAGGCTGGAAGCTATGGCTTCGCTCAGGACTGAGCATTTGGGATGAGAGGGAGGGAGGTAAAGAGTATCTTTCGGTATCAAATAGGTCTTGCTTTTGGGGAAAATTAATTGGCTCTGTGGAACGTCTTTCTAGCAGCTGTGTTTGGTAGGATAAGAACTTGGGGGTTCTGCTGATACTGTTTTGAGGTCCATCCGGAGCCCTTGTTTGGCTCAAGAAGCCGTTTTCAAAGAAATCAAACATTAAAGAATCTTTGTCGTCTGGTCTGCTGGAACGTCCTCCCCAGAGGGGAGAGGGTGGGTATTTTTCTCCCCAACATGAGGTAGGAGAGGGAGCAAATAAATGATCCCTGATTCCAGAGCACCTAAAGTCCATGCCAAACTCAGGAGAGCAGGGAGGTCTGAGGTTATCATCCAAAAGAAGAGCAGAAGTCTCCTCAGGCCCTCTGAACCACTCAGATGTCTACATAAAAACAGATTATTTTATACTATTATAAAATCGACTTATCTGGTGATAACAATGGGAAAGAAAGTAACTGAGCTGTATTTGAGGAAACTGTGGCAAGGTAAATTTCAGGCCTTACCTTTCTCATGTTTTGGACCATCTGCGGACTGGATTTCAAGTTAAAATGCACACTTCCCTTTGTGGTGAGAGATCTGGTTTTCCGGGTGTCAAAAAATGGCTTACTGGCATCAAAGACTGTTGAGAATGAATCTGAAAAAGAGCCCCAAAATGAAGTCAGCACTCTAACTGTAATGTGTACGATGATAACCAGAGTTGTATGTTTAAAACAGGTTTTATACCGTGTGAGCAAATGCTAATTTTGTCAACTAAAACTATGAATAAAAATGTTAAATGCCTTGTTTTCATGATGATAAGACTAAGACTAGCTAAAAATAGATATTTGATGACAAAAACTCAGGCAAAAATTAAGGGTAACACTTTATTTAGGGGTGCATAAGACTGACATAACACTGCCATAATCATGGCACGACAGCTTTCATTCACATGAAGGAGACAGAACATTTATGAGTGTTGACAATTAAGTGTCATTAAGTCAGTAATGCCACTTTTAATGCAAAGTTGTTATTGTTTGATCCATTTTTGCTTCTTTGTACAGTAAGGTAAGGCTGTAGCCAGCTGTCTTAGCCTAGCACAAAGACTGGAAACAATAGAGGAAAGTGGGGTAGGATCCAGATCCAGTGCAGGGTAGACTAACACTTCCACTCTTGATTTGTAATGTCCAGTGGTGTAGTGGTGTGTGTAGAAGTGGATATGCTCTTCATTTACTGCATTAAAGGTGACATAATCCCAGAAACGTCCAATTATTTAATGCCTACCTGTTTGCTGGAGCTCATCTTCTTCTATCATAGTCAGCTCTTGCTCCTTGTCTTTCTTGGAATGATCAGATCCAAAGCTGTGGCATTGCTGCAGTCTGAAGAGGTTCTCCTGAAGCCGGGATCCATGCCTCTTCTTCAGAGCCTTTAGCAGCACCTCCCTGCTCTCTGCCACCAGGTTTCTCCTCCTCAAAAGTGGAAACTGCAGACATCCACACAAACTTGTCACCACAGCAGAGACAGACTCAGTCAAAGAGCTGGAATCTGGTCTGTGTTGAGAGTCAGAGCTGTGTGCAGCATGGGGGCTGGAGAGCTGAGGTGGAGTTTGGCTGACACCATGGGATTGTATTTGGTGGATAGGTGACTCCTGGTTCTTTGGGGTGTTCTCTGGAGAAAAAAACATGGTTCCCTCTACCTTCTTTAATTTCATCACATTATCTCTGCTATCAATGGGGGTTAGCTGTGGCTCACTGCCCTTTTCTTTTGTGACAGGGTTGGTCTTTGGTCCTTGTGTAACATCAGCCTCCTGACTGATACGCTTTTCTTTTTCCTGACAATTATCATAGGCCTTTGGAGAAAAGTCTGCTTCCCTGTCTATTGTCACAACCTCCTCAGGCTCAGCACCCACCATATTATCACAGGAGAATGGAAAGGGATTGCGAGATACTGAAGATGGATGTGAAGTAGAATTGTTATTTTCTCGCACTCCACTGTTCTCCACATTCATCTGCCTACTCAACAGGCGTTCAATGTCGATAGATTTTACCTCATGGTTAAACAGCCCATGGTGTCCTATGAGGCGACTTTCTGTGATGATACTGGGCTCCTGTGCAGCTGGAACAACATTTGGGAAAGGTGCATCTTGCCTACAGGAACAATTACAGCTACTATGACAGCAGCGATCATATACATATGTAATGTCTCTACTGCTTTGCCGATGACAGTGATGGTGATGTGACTTTAACCTTGAGGCTTCTTTACCACCACTCCTCATCTGGCTCCTCTCCTTGCGACTCTTAAAGCGCTTTATTCTGTGTTGCCCATCAGTCTTACTGTTTCGGTTTGAACATTTGGAGCCTGCAGCTGATCTGTTCACTGAGCAACAGTTTTTATCTGTTGTTTTTAACGGCTTGTTGAAAACGTTTAAGAATCTACCTTTGTCTGGTAGAGACCGGCCACACATGTGGCTCATGCTGCACCAATTCTGTGGAAAGGGAAAAGAACTGCTGTTAGTAGTGCAAGAAAGAGATAAGCAATGGTGTAAAGCTCTACAGGATGATACTTCACCACAATGAGGTCTAATATTTGATTAGATCATTAAAAACTATGTATGCTTCAATGACAGTCATTGGCTGACACCATATATCAGTTCATGACATGTTAGACACTGTGAATTAATGCAGGAATATGAACAAAATTAAATTTAATCAAATGGTTTTGAGAGTAACAAACTACTCCAAACTACTTTATTTATTGCTTTCCCTTAGTTGTATAAAAGCAAGCTCCATAAAAGGCCTTGAGCATGCTTGGCCATTTGTACTCTGTTCTCAATGTCAAAATAACTTGACTTTACAGATTATAATAAAACACAACTATTGTGCATGCATAATTTTAGAGGAACTTAAGACTTCACTAGGTCTATATAATTCCCAGTTGGCATAAATGTAAAAAAGAGTTATAAAAGCCAACATTTAAACCCAGCAGATCATTTTTCTTCAGCATTTAAGACACAGGGTTTTGACACTTTGTACCCTGAAACAAATTAATTAGTGAATAGAAAACTTACTCTCTCTTCTTTTTTTCATAATTTCATGACATTTTAAAATAAAATGGGTCAGCAAAGAAAAGCAGAAGTTTAGTCACCACATCTGAAACTGCCAGTTAGAAAGTCTGACCCTCTTTCTTTGGAGAATAAATGCTGTATAAACTATTAAGTGATGGGAGATATATTCATTATGAAAACTGCATAACACTATAAAACATCTATGGATTAACAGAGGAAAAGCAGATGAAATGTTAATATTAAATATCTTTCTTTGGCGCCCTTTGTGGACAGAATTAACCCACTATCACTTTTAGAAGTATGACATAATGAAGGCAACTGCACCACCTGTTGTTCCAGAAAATTGACTGCAGTGATTGCAAAATGAATGAAGTTTTTTCATTTTTACAAATTGAGCTTTTGTATAATATTGCAAAGTTCTGATTCTATCCCAAAAACCTAGAAAATGTATTTTTTGCAAACATGCAATGGCCTCTCCCACAACTTGCACTCCATCCTCCATCTGACTGCATAAAAATGGCAGCAGCTACGATCCATCCTTGTAGCCAGTGAAGTTTATGGTTAAAAAATGCATGATTTATTTTGAATTAACGAGAAAACATGTTTCAAATAGCTAAGGTTAAGCTTACAAAGAGTCTTCAGTATTAGTTTATCAACTAGACATCATTATCGAAACAAAACAATAAAATGGTATTATGCATCACACTTTTCATCAACTAGTCCAGCCTCAGATTAAAAAAAGTCTTCAAGTTTTAAATGATTAATTTATTACTTTAAGACTGAAATGTTACTTCCTCATGATTAAGCCTAAAGACACTAACTGCTTTTGTTTTTGTACAGTCTTTTGTACAGAGTAGGAAAGTAAATAATTACATTTACTCGAATTACTGTAATTGAGTAGTGTTTCTGGGGTACTTGTACTTTTTTGAGTACATTTTGAAATCACTACTTTAACTTCTACTGAAGTAAGTTTTAACCAGAGTTACTGTACTTTTACTTGAGTACAATAAACCTGTAATTTTCCACCTCTGTTGACTACACAGTAGCACACAGCAACAGCATGAGTCCATATCACATCCCTAAACAGCTGTTGTATTTCACTTGATTTTAAAGATGTGACTTTACCTGAACTACCTAGTTGGAGATCGATATTATCATTTGCTCATGTCAATAAGGAAAGTTCATCTTTTAGAGTACAACTCTTCTGGAGCTATTAGGGCAGTATGATTTGGAAGAAATTATCTATTTTACAGGCACCAGACCCCCAGCCCATATATATATCTACACTGCAATTACAATTAAACGAACTGTTATTTCCTGCAAGCCAGACCTATATGGTAGGATGAAATCAAATAATGTAATAATGTAATGTAATAACATAAAGGGCATATGTTTTTGCTCAACTTCAATCCCGTTAGCAAACTGATTTGTTTTATCTTAAAGCCTTGTAAGTGATTGGGCTGAACAGGTAATTGAAATTTGGATTCAATCACAATGTGTCCACGTTAATTTTCAAAACACAGAAGGTGTAATATTTCTTTGACATAACATGTGTCAAAATACCTACATTTTTATGCAGCAGAGATGTTATGCTCTACACACAACAAACATTCAAGTGTCGATTTTTTATAACTCTTTAAAAAAATTAAGCATTAGTTTAATCTACCAAACATGGTGTGTGTTGTAATGTATAAGGACGTCTTGTTTGCCTGGTAAGAAATAAATAAGACGAGGAATCTAAATAATAAACCCAGACTGAATCACAATCACTATATTGAGGAAAATAATTACAGCTAGATTATCTTCCCAAACTGTTCAGCCTTAGTGAGCAATCATCATGACAGCATAGCAAAACTCTGCCAAACAAGTGTGCTGTAAACATCAAAACAAACAAGTAACAAGTAGGGTGACTCATATTACTCAATTCTGTTTGAACTGTTGCATTGAGGGGAGTAAGAATTTTCATGTCATTCTCATTCTTAATAAGAAAAACATATGCAAAATTGAGGAGAGTAGATTGTTTTTGCAAACTATTTGAAAGTGATTTGAAATTTGCAGTAGTAAATATTGTGAATTAATCTCCTTTTTTTATTAACTGTTGGGCCCCAGTAATTACTGAGCATTAAAAGTAATCTTTAAATGAAATACTTTTTACTTGTACTTGAGTAATTTATAGATTCTATACTTGAACTTTTATTTGTGTAATTTTTAACCAGAGTTTATGTACTTTTTCTTGTGTATAACAGTCCTGTAATTGTTCAATTTCTGTATTTAAACATACATATTGACACTTGAATGACTGCATGCTTGCAATGTGTAGAGCATAACATCTGTGCTGCAAAAAGAGGAAAAAATAATTAAACTGGTATTTTGACACTCATTTTAGGTTAAAGAAATATTGCACCTTCTGAAATTTGAAAATTGCAGTGGGTCATATTTTGATTAAGTCTAAATAAACTGTCAAGCCCCTTTATTTATTCAGTGTTAAAAGTAAATGTTAAATGAAATACTTTTTACTTTTTACTTGAGTAAATTTATAGACCCGTACGTTCAACATATTCAAGTAATTTTTAGCCAGAGTACCTGTACTTTTATCTGAGTACAGTAGTCCTCTGTCTTCCCATCTCTGTCTCAAATATAAATATTGCACAAAGAAACAATATCGCAACGTCACTTCCCCGGTAATGTTCACCTCCTTGGAGGAACTTGCTAGCTATTAGTCACCGAAGCTAGGCTGATAAACGGATGTTAAAAACGACGGCCAGCAGGTGAACTCACCTGTTTGGAGCTACATTAATCAGGTATGGCGCCTCAAAAACGTGGTAACAACTCATCACTTTAGACACATTTCGTGCTATAAGAGTGGCAACTCTCACAAGTAATATTTTATACAAACTTTAAATCATTGCTTTCGTAACACCACTTACCGAAATTAACCCTAAAGCCTTGTAGTCGTTTCTTGCCGCCGATAAATCTGTCGTTGCTCAGCAACATGCCGCAGACGTGTTCCTCTACGCAGCAGCGACTCTCACGAACGCCACCGCGGAGGGCGAAACCATTTTCTCTGAAGAGGAGGTGAAACGCTTTCATTTGTGCTATCCATATTCACTTTGACTACTGTCCTTAAGTAATTTATCCACATATACGTATTTAAGTTTTAAGGTTAAATATACAGTGAAGCTGAAATGCTTGATGAGAGCAAAATACATGAAAACATATACTCTGTAGTCAGTGGCCAACGATGGTACTTGCAACCAACGTTGGAGTGAACATTCACTTCCTGAAACTGTTGGGAGATGACGATTTTTAGATTTTTTCGATAGCCTGTGTTTTGTTACATGTATAAATGTAATATTTGAAGCTCTGCCTTATCTTTTTGCAAACAACATCGCATAATTGCAGGATAATAATCTTCGTTGCTTGTTTGACTACAGAAGTTAAACTTAAGCTATTGTGAGTTTTAGACAGCAGGCTAGCTACTGTGGCTAACTGTTCCAGCCTCTTAAGATTTAGCTAGCAGGTAGAGCTTTAGGGTTCTGATTAATCGGTTCGTTTCCCATTCACAAATCTTTATACACAACTTGCTATCCTAGCACCACTAGAGCCAAGTCATGAGTGCAGAAGACTGTAACCCCGCCGCCACACCCACTCCTTGTGAAGACACCCAGGGAGATGGACGATGGATGTCTCTGGTGTGTGAAAAACATTATTATTGGAAGTTTTCTCTTTGCTGTTCCCATAGCTTCAGCATGGCTATAGCCATGTGTTGCCAGGGCTTCCAAATCAGCATGCCAATGTTAAGCTTTATTATATAACTATTAGCTGAAGTCTGACATTATGTACTGCATTATTCTGATTTGTTAAAAGCAGAAGTTAAAAGATACCTTTAATTCACTGGTATTTGTCTTTATGAGCCACACATGTATGGACAAGGCAAATTAAAAGTAAGGTAGATACACTAGCAGTTTTTAAGTTTTTTTCTCCCACAAGGTTTCAGTAAGAATGTGCACTGGTGTTAGATAAATTGGAGGAAAAATATTCTATCAAATGTAATTAGGCCCCTTTTTGTTTGAAAGCATGCTTCCTGCACTTTATATTTGTCATTTGGTTTCAAGGATATCTATTTTTTTTTGCCATATTCGGCTGATAAGCCTTGTGGCTAGATAAGGTCTATGATTTTGTATTTGCTATCAAGAAACATAAAAATCTGTCTTCATATTTCTCTTTGTAGCACAACCGCTTTGTGTCTGACAGCAAGGACAAAGAACCCGAAGTCCTGTTTGTTGGAGACTCTCTCATTCAGCTCATGCACCAGTTTGGGGTAAAAAATAGATGGCATACTTTCCTGTGGATGGTTATGCATTCAGTGTCTGGAAAGCCTGTCTTTTTACTTGTATTTATGTGAAAGTGGAAGTTCAGATTGACTTTTTTTGTTGTTCTGGTTTGCCTGCAGATATGGCGACAGTTGTTCTCTCCCCTCCATGCCCTCAATTTTGGGGTGGGTGGTGATGCAACACAACATGTGCTATGGAGACTGAGCAACGGTGAACTGGATAATATCAGCCCAAAGGTCCAATACACTGTTAAAAATAGAGAACATTACCATGCTTGTTCTGTCGAACAGTAGAGCCATTGTGCTTAACTTTCTGCTTTAATCAAAATTCCAGGTATACTGCCTCTTAACTATCAATGACATGAGTTCAATCATACATTTTTCTCTGTTTTGTTGTGCTGTAGGTTGTAGTGCTTTGGGTAGGCACAAACAATCATGGTCACACTCCTGAACAAATCTGTGGAGGTATTATGGCTATTGTCCAAGTCATCAAGAACAAGCTCCCTCATGCCCAGACTCTTGTGCTGGTAGGTTTTTTCCCCAGTGCATTGCTTGAATGGGGTTTTTATCTGCTTATCTGTTAAATGACAAATAAGTACAAACAATAACCAAACTGTGAAGTGTTATTGCCCCTTTGGTTTAGGTTCAGCTTGTGAGATTAGGTAAACAAGAGACTTTCGATGTATTGCATAAGTTGAGCAATAGCACGATTAAGTTACTACTAAAGATTGGCTTTGGATTGTGTGAGATGTACTTCTTCTCCACGTTTTTTTTAAAGCGAAATGTGATGGAACTAAATCAGAATTATAGTTTGCAGCTGCATGTTTTATCTAAGTTTAAAGTAAAAAAAAAAAAAAGGCCTGCACGCTCAGTCAGTCCCCCCCCCCCCCAAAAAAAAAAAAAAATCCAAAATTTGTAATTTGGTAATTTTTTGTAGCAGTATGTAAATGTGCAGGCCTATCTTTTTTTCCTTTCTTTTCCTTCCTGTTTTTGAATTTTCCTGAACCTGCTAGCCAAGGCCGCCCATAAGGGGGTATAAAAGGGAGAGCTTTGTGGGGCCCGGCCAAACTGGGGGCCCATGAAGTTCTATTATTTACCTTTAATAGTAACCACTCTTATCAAAGCAACAAAAATTTTGATTTATTTGTGCCATAGTATATAGCCTTCTTAAGAATGTAGAACCATTTTTATTAAAATAGAATCAAAATGGGTTAAAATTGGCAAAGTGGTGATCTGGATCACTCCCAAACTCTAATCAGTTCTTCCTTATGCCATTTCTGCAATTTCCTGAAAATTTCATCAAAATCCGTCCACAACTTTATGAGTTATGTTGCTAACAAACAAACTAACTAACTAATAAACCAACCCTGCTGATCACATAACCTCCTTGGCAGAGGTAATAAATGGGTTAAACATGGCAACAAAGGATTGACAAAGGCAGTAAAAGGAGAAATATGCTAAAATTGGTCAAAAGTGTCAAAAACAGGCAGAAAGAGTGGTGAAAATGGGTTACAAATGGAAAATATGGGTTTAAAGTGGCAAAATGGCCATAACAAATATTGAAATGCAATTAGAATTGGAAAAAATGGCAAAGGGAGTGGTGTAAAGGGGTTAGTAGTGGCAAAAATGGGGCAACAGGCAACAATAAATGGAGAGTGGTAAATATAGGCAGAAAAAGTGTTGGGTAGGATTCAAAAGTGGCAAAAATAGCTTAAAGTGGCAGAAATTGGTGGTAAAGGTGGTGAAATGGGAATAAAATGTGGCAAAAATGGGTGTTAAGGTGCAAAAATTAGTGGAAAAGGAGTTAGTATGGTATTTCAAAGGTAGCAAAAATGGGTTAAAAGTGGGCGCTTTTGTGTTTAAAGTGGCAACAGTGGGTGAAAAAAGTGATGAAAAGGGGTTAAGGGCAGTAGGCAGGCCCGCTGCTAGGAATGCATGTAACCACCCTTTATTTGGGTTGTGAGTGACATGGGCTAATGCCATATTGCATGTTCCTTTAACCCTGGAAATTGTCTATTTTTATAGTGACCGTTTTTATCATGTTTAGAATGGCACTGTTTTCCCTCCTAATCACTGCATCTCATTTCAGAGTATTCTGCCCAGGGGCAAAATGCCAAACCCTTTGCGAGAGCGAAATGCCAAGGTGAACAAGCTGGTCCATGAAGCTGTGTCATCCCTTCCCCATGCTTCATTCCTCAATGTGGACCCAGGTTTTGTCCACTCTGATGGTAACATCTCCCATCAGGACATGTATGATTACCTTCACCTGACCCCTCAGGGCTATCAGGCTGTGTGCGAACCCTTGCACGCCCATCTTACATCAATGCTAGATAAGCCTGCAGAGAACTGAGCCACCAGGTTACAATCTTGCACTACAGCAGTGGTCCTCATCCCTGGTCATATGAAGCATCACAATCAGCTTATTAAAGTTTTTAATGATGGATGGATCAGTTATTTCAGGTAGAGAACACTGTGCCTGTTATCCTCTCCTTGACCAGGGTTGGTGACCACTGTTTTAGATAATGGGACCATAAAAGTTGATATGTTTAATTTGCTGTGCTTTGGAGAGACAAAGTCTTCTTTTTCACCATATATTGGCTCTTAAAATTTTTCCATGTTTTTCATTTTCAGCCCCGTGTTACAAGTACTGAAAATGATTTGTGGTTGCACTTAACTAACTCCCACTTGAGATGCCCTGTGATTCTAAATAAAGCTTGCTTAAAGATGCAGCAACTTCTCCACAAATACAGATATGCAAAGTACTTCTTGCTGCATTTGATTGAATAGCTTTATTTATGATTCTACCAAACACTCAGATCCCAATTTATCTTGCATCTATGATAAATTGCACTATCCTCCCGGGGATTCAAGGATAGGAAAATGGTGTGTGACTTTGGCTCTTTAGTTGCCAGCAAAGAGTTTGAAATGCAAAAATTGCCCTTACCATGAAGTTGCTGTAATTTGTCTCTTTGATTTCTCCGTTTCACTTAATTGAGTTACATTTATCAGGTTAAAGCTTTGTTTACTTCTTTGTGGTGTCCGATGTCTTTTGTAGATGTTGATTTCAAAGACCAAATGTTGATTTGACTTTGCTGTATGTTATATCATTCCACCTTCTGCCCTATATTATTTTCCTAATTGCTTTGACTTTTGTAACAGCAGCAGAACTTGACAGGCTGTGTTTTGTTAAAAACAGATGTACATGGATAGGATGTGAAGTTGTGTTGATAAACCTAAGACTGCTTTTGCCTCAAGTTTATTCTCTGTATCAAAATGGCCCATCAGAGCATTGACAAAGGCTTTACTTCACACTAAAATGCTTCTTGCGTAAGGTTTGTGCTGCAGGACTTGAATTATACTCCAGGATGGCTGATTGTGCAAGTGATGGAAGAATGAATTAAATGTGAAAACAAGATGGTGTCTGTGTTCTTGATTGATTGATCAGATCTGTCTGATGATAAAACTAAGAGAGACATTTTCTCTGATGCGTAGACTAGCTTCCACTTACCGGCAGGGTCATTAGACGTACAAATAAAAAGAATTCATAAACAAGAGATCGGTTGGATGGTTAAGAGAAGATTTCGGACATGGTTGTGTGCATTTTTGAAACCTGAGGAGAGTGAACAAGTTCAGCTTTGCTTTTAATCTGCATCCAGCCTTAACATGAATGCAAGACTTTGGAATGGTTTGTTCCAGCTATGACAAAAAAACTACAAAACCTCATGCCTTCCTGCCCATTGTCTTTTGGAGAGGATTATTTGAACTTTGTCAGTAAGTTGTTGCACAATAGTTGTTGCTCAACAGGCTGATATCAATGCTCATGATTGTTATTGATTATAAGCATGAATAAAATCAATCTGCAGCCAGAAAAGTGTTGATTATACATATCTGTTCTACAGCAAGGCAACACACAAGCATATATGCCACTTTGATGCCAGTTTTTTGAAAACAGGTGCATACCTAAAAGAAAAGTTGATCTCAGGTTACTCCTAAAACCACAACACCCTGCAGGAATGTTCACCTGAGATGTAAAACCATGCACATTTGGCTCTAAAGAGGCTCTTTTCTGCAGATCAGTTATCATGAGGGTCCTTCACTTCATCATGACACACTAACCACCGTCTTTTATTTGGAAGCCAAGCAGCATATTTCCCATTATTCCCAACCCTCCACTGTTGAGGTGTAGGCTGGGCAAGCCATGCCTCATATAACTTCCAGCAGATGAATGTGTCAAGGCTATAATTTCAGAAAAGAACACCATCCTTTATAAGGCGCCACAACAACAAGCTTTTCATCCTTACAGGGACTGACGTTAATGCAGGTACAGGATTGCTTTGCCTAAGGTCACTTTATTTTACTTGCTCTGCTGGAACATGGGACCAAAGATGTTTTTGCTGTTGGTTCTTGGACTGTTTATGTTGACGGATCACAGCCAAGGTATTTAGATTTTATCAGGATGACAAGCTTTTTAATTAGATTCATATCTTGTGATTTTTTTCTGTGATTTTGTATTTTTTGTCTCAAATTTTCAAAGGTGTTCGAGAGGAAAATGAACAAAATGTGACTGCTGGCACATTCACTGATGGTATGCAAAATCAATTTTATAATACAAATTTTCCACGAGTGTTTATTAATTAATTTGATAGTTTAAGCACCTTTATCATTATTTATGTGTTATTAAAATGCTATTGTGTTGTAGCTTCTGTTGGGGAGCGCAAGGCAGCTGCAAATGCAAGCAACACCCAAAGATTGTGTAGATGCAAAGGTAAAAGCAGCACTGTCTGGATATACAGAAAATCTAAGATGCATTTAGTTTTCTTCTTGTGTTTTTTAAATGCAAATCTGGCTTTAGTATAACAGGAGCCTTTTTTTTCTTATTCAGCTCACCTAAAAACAGGAGAAGTGGCAGGGAATACACGCTGTCTTTGTCTGCACTTTGCAAAACGCAAGAAAAATTATGAAAAATGTAAGTATCATACAGTTTTCAAACTTAATAAAAAGAAAAAGAAAACATATGAATAAGTAAAACCATCCTAAAAAGTCATTCTCTGATGCTTATATCGATTCAAAGAAGCTTTAAAATGTTTTACAGAGAGTCTGGATTGCTAACTTATTATTTTTTGTCTTCTCTTGTTGCTCTACTTGTCTTGATTCTTCAAACCATTAGTGAAAAGGCTGTGCCGGAGGGAGAAGAATAAAGATCTGAGGAAGTGCAAGTGGTTTTTCAAGGTCTACAAGCACTTTGGTCCCAGTGTCCCCATGTGAACAACAATAAGAAACGCTCCGTCTACACATAAAAAATATATAGACTGCATGTGTAGGATAGTGATGCATGACCACTGTATTTCACTGCTTTGTTTTATTCTGGCTCTCAATATAACCAGGAACTCTTGCCTGCAACACTTCTTACGTGTGTTTTTAAAATTTGAAATAATTTTTTTAGTCTTCGTTTAAAATCAGAATAAGCTTTAAAAGATTTTATAGAAAGTCTTGATTGCCAATTCACTGTTAATTAAAAAAATGTTTTCGCATTGCTCTGCTTGTATTTTTTCAAACCACAATTTAAAAGGCTGTGCAAGAGGGAGAAGAATAAAAACCTGAGAAAGTTCACTTGGTTTTTCAAAATCCACAGGAACTTTGGTCCTAGTGTCCCCCTAAGAGACGTTCCATCTACAAACTAGAAAAGCACTGGGAGAGCGCAGACCTCCACCATTAGCCCTATCTCCCAATAGTAAAGAATACTTTTGAAAAATTTCCTGGATCCAGATGGTGATCCAGATCAGTCCCAAAATCTAATCTGTTCTTCACTATGCCATTTTTGACATTTCCTGAAAATTTCATCAAAATCCGTCCATAACTTTTTGAGTTATGTTGCTAACAAACAATCTAACTAACTAACTAACAAACCCTGCCAATCACATAACCTCCTTGGCAGAGGTAATAAAGATATGCTGCAGACCAGTGGTTCCCCACCTTTTTTCCTTAGCCCCCTAGCATAATCCTAACATAATAAACCTGCTTCCTGAAAAGGTTCTTTCCAAAAGATTTATGTATCATCTTTATAACAATCCATTATTATCATGCTGTATTTGGGTTACTCTGAAAAGTAAAAAATAAAGAGGATCTGGTCATTTCTGAGGAAAAAAAAACTAAAAATTGTTAACTTTAAAAAGTCATACATTTACAAGAAGAAAACTCGGAATGTTTTACTTTCAATGTTGTAAATTTAAGTGAACCTAAAAGTAGAATTAAAGAGATTATGATTTTGAAAATAACAGATTGTGTAGAAGATAATTCTACCAGATGAGGCTGTTTTTCTTGCAAAAGTCCTTGGAGAGCCTGATCAAATTACACTTTTAACTAAGTCTGATCGATTAGGAAATGCTTGTGATTTTAGCCCAGAATCAGCCCCATGTTGGGAACCACTATGTGTATAATGTTAATGCATGACCACTGGATCATGCTATTTTACTGCTTATTTTTTGTATACTGGCTGACAATGTAACCAAGAACTCTTGCACACTGCCCTCAAAACTTCTTATGTCTGATTTTGTACTTTTTTTATTGAATTCATTTTTTATTGCATTGCAATGTACCATTTATAATTACTACACACATTATTAACTCCTCAATAAAGCTCATCAACAGTGATTATGTTCATTTTTATTGATTGAGAAACACAAAAGCCTTTAAAATACATGATAAGATAAATTCACTTACAATTTTCACACTATTGCACATAACAAAACAGCTATGGGTGATCAGGGAAGAGGAGTAACTTGTATCAAATATAGAAGCAATTTTAGATGAAATGGTTTCCCCTAGTACCCAGTAAAATAACTTAAAGTTCTTTATTACACCAGCGTAAAGGTCACCAAAATAAAATAACTACTTTTACTTGTATATAACGATAGCATATGACAGAGAATACACCCAAAAGTCAACACGGTAAATAGAAAATATCTGCAGTCTTACCACCAGAATGATAATTCAGAATGTTACTGAAAACCAAGCAGATTAAGTAACACATCAAACTGAAATTTCTAACTTTAATCAAAGCTTCTCATACGTTCAGATTCTTATAATGGCTGCAAGATCATTTTCACGGTGCCCTCCCATGCATTTTAGAGTAAGATTAGTAATAAAGCCAGCAGAGGGAGCCAGAGGTCCTTCAGTTTGACTGCGTTTCAGTGTGAAGACTCAGCTGAAGAGCTTGTTCATAGACAAAGCAAGCACACCCATCATCATCAGAACAGCTTTGGATTGGGTGTGGAGGCCAACAGCATGAGCTGAAAACAAAGAGAGACGAATCAAGAAATTAACACATGCAGAGATAAATGATGGGAAAAGAAAGTTCCATTTTTTTTTACTGACAGTAGCTGCACTTATGCAGGTGATACTCTTCCAGTCATAGGAAAAAGCAAATGATCTAAAATTATTATGATCTTTATTTACAGAGTTACAAAGTGCCTCACAAGCAGCAGACAAAAAGCAGATAAAACTCAAGTAAAATCAGCCTCTGATTTCCTCAGGCAGGGTGTTACAGAGCCTCTGGGCCTGGACTGAAAATGCCCTGACCCCTTTAGTTTTCAGCTGGGTGCCTGGGACAGCTAAGAGAGCACACCAGAGTATCTTATAAGGGGTTAAAAGATTCAGCCAGGCCATCTAGAGCTTTAAAGGTTGCCAGTAAAATTTGAAAATCAATTCTTAAACATACTGGGAGCCAGTGTCAAGACAAAAAGTAGGAGTGATATGATGCATTGATTAAAAAGCCTGGCAGCTGTCTTTTTAAACAACTGCAGACAGTAAATATCTTGTTTTTTTTTTTGTTTTTTTGTTTTTTTTTTGCTCAAGCAAGTAAAAAGGCTGTTGGAATAATCTATGCATGACGATATAAATGAAAAGTGTTTCTTTAAAATTTAAAATTGATCATAATTTTGAGGTTTTTCTTAGGTGATAAATACAGGACTAGAAAAGTTTAGTTTTATGTAATTAAAAGGGGAACCAGCAGAGCTGGGACCCACTGACAAGTATGTCAGTTCTGACATCATTTAACTGTAGAAAGACACTTGACATCCAGCTCTTCACATCATCTAAACAACTTGTCAGGGTGCTCAGCTTACAGATTTACTGGCATGTATAGCTGGGTGTCATCTGCATAGAAGCAAAGGAAAATCCATGTTTTTCAATAATATGCCCCAGGGGCAGCATCAACTAAGAAAACTAAATTGGTCCCAGGGGCACACCGTACTTGATGGTGGAAAATGACTAGGAATGATTGTTTGCTAATAAAATGTATTTAACTTCCAATTAATCTGCTCAAACAATAACTAATAGGTAATAGAAAATCTGGATGAAATATGCAACATTTTAGACATCCATATCCCATATTTATGCATTATCATATATTCCCCAACTAAATATATTTTCTTTCTAAAAAAAGGAGTTAAGCCAAACTCACTATGGGTTTGTTGTTCTCAGCTCTTTGATCACACCAATGAGGCAGTGCGTCCTTCAGCTTGTTTATTTTTTGCTCAGAGGATCTAACATGTTTAATAGCTTTTTTTTTGAGTGAACCTCACCCTCTCTAACGAATAGCCCTGCCAACATGTATGTGGGTGAAGAGAGATAGCCCCATAAACTCAAAACTGCTGTATGTTTAGCCACAATAGCGAAGTTTCATTGTAAGAGTACAATTTTAGGAGAACTAAATGACTAAACTAAAAGAAAGGACTGTCTGTTCTAAATTACTTGAAAGAAATAAAGAACCTTATCAACTTTAAGTTGCATATTTGAATGGAGATCAGTCTTACATGCCACTACACTTGATCAGACCTTTGGGAGATGGCTAGAGGGGGAAGCAGTGTGGTTTGATTTGGTCTGAGTGACTGGTGCTAAATTGTGACATCTTGTGGACAACTCTTAAACTTGCATCTAACTCCTTTAAAAAAAGTGGATCACGCTGTGGTAGCAGATCAGTTTAAAGCTACAGGAATCCCACAAAACGCTGTGCCTGTTATGAAAAATCAGTTGTAATTTAAAAAAAAAAAAAGATGAGAAAAAGGGCTCACCAGTGAATTGTTTGGTCTGGCGCATGGTGATATTGGTCACAGGGTTCTTTGCCTGGCATATGTAGTTCCCACTGCTATCATTGGTCACAGAGAAACTGAGAAAAGATCCAGTGGCCAGAGGAGTGGTTAGCTGGTTATAGAACCACTGCAAGTTGCTATTGGGACGGGAATCTGCCAGGCAGGTCATGAAAGCAATTTCACCAACTGGTGCTGAATCTGGTCCTAGGATTGTTACCCTCACAGGACCGACTGTGGACAGAGAGAGAGATGGAGAAATGTTACAACAATAGTATGACCTTTCAAAGACTGATTTGGTTATTCCTGTTTTGACTGAAACCACTGATTTTTAAAAATATTAATTTAAACATTTGCTTAATGATAAATCATTGGCTTGGTTTGAACTATTATTTCTGCATCTTTGGAGGAAAAAACTCATTTCATCAGGGGGTTTATGTGTGACTTGTTATAGTTTTTGAAAAATAATGGAATGTACCAAGACATAAATTGACACCCAAAAGCTTATACATTGGTGATTATTTTTTCAGTTTATGCTAAAGTTACAGTCCAAGTTTTCTGATACTGAAACATTTTCATTCTGACCATAGAAGCTGATGTCTAAAACAGACAAGGAGCACACTCAGAGAGAGCTGACCTTCATCAAAGTATTTTTTTACTTTGTGTATTTGTACTTTATATTTGTATTACTTGATGATGAATATACAGTAAAACTTTAAGCCAGGTTCTAATTTATGTCAGTGTACAAAATGACTATGGGCTCATCTGGGACAGGTGTCATAAGAAATAGGCCTTAATTATTTCCAAACAAAACTGGTGAACAGCTCAAAATAGATGAAACAATAACAAAGCTAAATTACAAATCCCTAATTTGATCTTTCTTTGTCAGACAGTCCATCCTTCCTGTCCTACACTCAGTTACACATTTTTTTCAGCACTTAATACACAAGATCTTCTCAATAAGACCAGCTTGTATTTGTCAAAAATGTGTGGCAACACCAGTTCAGTAAGAGGACGGGCCTTAAAACTAGGCCTGTATAACTTTAATTTGAACTTTCAAACAAATCTTGCTATCTTTCACATTATTTTATCTTATATTTTACACTGATATTCATAAATATGCTGTTTCCACAATAAAACAACCAAACAAAAAATAAAGAAAAAAATTAATGACTGTTGTTGGATATTTGGTCATGCTACACCTTTCACTTTGCATTGGATATATAGTATTAATAAAAAAATATTACAGATGGATTCTACCAAGATTTTCTTGCCATGTTACAACTATCAACCACCAATTTTCATAACAATTTGGGACTGTAATTATGTTATAAGACTTATTTATGTGTTTGAAAACAATCATTTAGACTGGCAAGTTGGTAAAGTAACAAAACTGGAGCGGGGAATGACATGCTAACCTTGCCTGGCACGTCTAAGAACGGATCTGACCAATCAACATCATTTGAGAAGAACTTTAGGCGGGGCTCAGTTATACTGGAAGCTTGTGGTAATGGCTGTTGCCAATGTAGCGATTAGCTCTGCTGTAACTTTAGGATAGCTGCATTTTTATCAGCTCTGGACCACATTTCATGATAAAAAACAAGCAAAGAAGCCTATTGAATTCAGAAATCTTTTCATGGCAGAAAAGATGCTTCCACTCTGCACCTGATCTGCTTCAGCATGAGTTTGAATGGTTACAGGCAGAGTTTAGTTGTACTGAAGCCATCGACTACTGCCACTGGTAAAGCTGTTAGCTCAGCTTTGGTGACACTTTTAATCAGATCTGCACTGCATACACTTTAAAATAAACTTGATAAGGGTTAGGTTGTTGAGCAAACAGATTGTGAAGTACTGGGCACACTTGTGATGACTTGACTAATTGATAAAATACATTATATTAAGTTTTTAAAACTATGTAAGATAAAAACTAAGCAATTTTATAGGTTTAATTCTAAGGGCACTTGTCTTAAATAGTTGGCACAGCTACTTTAGTTGAGCCAACTGAATATATATATTTCTATTTCAAAACATTTCTACCATCTTCACATTTTTAACCCGGAGCATGTTATGTCAACTAAAAGGCGACATGAAGTATTAAGTTGGGCCTCTCAACTCATGAAAGCTGTGAAACTTGTAACTTAACTTTTATATTAGGCCCTTATATTTGCTTTTACAGTTTATCTTTATTGAAAGAGAAGCAAAAAACACACTGAAAGCCTTCCTTGGCAGAGAAAATGTTTTTGCACTTCTTTGTACAGGTCCACTGTTCATAAGCTACAGCAGCGCCTGCCTGTTGAGCTCAGGTTACTACTGGAGCTGTGCCTGCCTCCTACCTCATTTTGCCTTGTAGCTCTGATTGGCCACTAATGAATGTGCCGGACAGAATGTTTGTCCAATCACCTTATGAGATTTCTTCTATCAGTCCTACCCATCCTAAACCCTTTGAATAGGAGATTTCCCAGATGAATGTGAGATAATATCAATGTATATATGAACCAGTCTATCTGGCGTGTCAGGTTAATGACATGCAAGAAAGGGGCCACAAGTCTGACTCAAACTTGGGCTGTCCACTTAGAGATCGTATAGAGAGAGAAAGAGAGAAGAGACTTCCCTAAACTCTATAAGTTTGACTTTCTGCTTCACGGTGACAACGAAATATGCAATGTCAGCACCTGTCATGATGATATTTTGGCCTCATCTTTGCACAGTGAGAGGAAGTTAAGGTATTTTGTCCATATTTATATAAAGCCAATGAACTGAATGACTAATAACAGGATTTTTTCCTTGCATACTCACAGTTCACCAGGAGTGTATATGGGCTGCTGTGATGTGAAGTAGCCTTATTTTTGGCAACACACACATAAAGTCCATCATCGCTTGTGGTCACTGGAGTGAAGTACAGCATGTTGTCTTTAAAGGTCATTCCTGTGGAGGTGTTGTTCAGGGGTGCTTTATCCTTCATCCAGTAGATGCTATCATAGGGTCCGGTTACCTCACAGGTGAGTGTGAAGTTTTTAGAGTTGATTGGAAGTGTCTTCTTAGTGATTGTCACTGACTTTATTGCTTCTGTGGGCATAAATCAAAGCAAGATATCAGTTATCTGATCACTTATGATGCATTTAAAGAGTCAAATTAACACTGAAGTTTTCTTACCAATGACTGTGAGGTTATGGGAGGTTGTGCTATTCTTTTGTGTGACATTATTGTGAGCCACACAGGTGTATTCTCCACTCATATTGTGAGTCACAGGTCCCGTTCTAAGCACTGAGGTATTACCCACTTTTGAGCCATTGTATTTCCAGGTGTAATGACTGGGAGGCATTGACTTGGCAGAGCAGTTAAAGTATACATTTTGTCCGACCTCAGCATAAGACGGTCCTTTAATGACTGGTGTTTTCGGCCCAACTGCAGAGGAGAAATTGAGCTTAAATTCTGGCATTTTTTGAAAATGTATCAGGAAGTTAAAATGGTTCTTCAAATAACATCACTATAATAAATGTTACTTACAGTTCACATAGAGCTTATGAGGAGGGCTGGTCATGTTCAGAACGTCGTCAAAAGCCACACACTGGTATTTTCCAGTGTCATTGTAGTGCACCGGGTCGAAGGTGACCGTCTTGTTGTCTGTGCTGAAAGTTGTTCTGTTGTCCTCATGCAGTAGCTGACCATTTTTCATCCAGTAAATGTAATGAGCAGATCCGGTCACATTGCATGTTAGAGTGTAACTTTTACCTTCAACGGCAGGCTTCATTGGTGTTTCAATGCTTACATTTCTTATTTGATCTGGAAGCAAAGCAAAGATTCACAATGATGTTTCTGAGGTGAATCTTTTCTTGTTTATGAATAAAGAAGCAGTGCAAAAATCATAACTTAAAATTCATAAAATGACAACATTTTCAATTATTTTGTAAGCAAATGTTCATCCCTAAAAATGTCAACTGGTTGTTGTGCTGCAAGTTACCCAAAACACTGAGCATGGTGTAGTCAGAGCTGTCTTTCTTATTGGCGCTGTTGAAGGCCTTGCAGATGTACTTCCCACTCATGTTCCCTGTCAGAGGTCCAAGCATTAATGTAGAGGTGTTCGCCAGTGTAACATTATTGAAGAACCACTTGTAGCTGCTTGGAGGATATGAATCAGCAGTGCAGTTTAGGGATACCTTCTGTCCTCTCAGAGCCATTGAGCGCCCCATGATCATTGGTTTCATCGGGCCAACTTTTAAAATCAGAAAGTCAAGCAAAGTGGTTACATTTTCATCTGCTTGTTTTATATGACAAACCTGAAATGATACAGAAAAAAGTAAATACTTACAGATTACTTTGACTGGGAAAGGGCTGCTGGTCACATTGCTGACTTCATTCCCTGCTGTACACTTATACTCCCCTTTGTCTGACAGTTTGACCGGGTTGAGTGTCAGTGTTTTTTCAGTCATGTTAATCATAGTGGAGTTGTCAGTAGAAATAAGTTGATTGCCTTTCCACCATTTAACCATGGTAACAGATCCATTCACTTCACAGTGCAGAGTCAGCATCCCACCAAGTGTTGCTGGTTCACCCTTGATACTCACCATAGCAGCTGTAAGTGGATCTATAAGAGGAAATGGATATGAAAAATCTAAATAAAAAAAAAACAGGTTGGGTGAGTCAACATAACAGAGCCATGGGATCATTTGATGGAATGGTTTTATATTTGGTATTATTTTGGCAGGGTCAAACAGAGAGTGGGCCCTTCCCAGCTTTGATTTATTGATCGTACCAATGTATGTGTGTCTGTTCAGGAGCATTGGGACTATCATCCTGGCCAACAGTTACCTCATTTAGAGATGAAAAGTGTGGCAAACTATTATTGGGTTCTGATCTTGAAATTATTTGTGCCACTTTTCATTTAAACTGCTTTTTCCAACTATTTTTTGCCACTATTATTTCAAACTTTTGATCAATTTTGTGCAGTTTCTTCCCATTTTGCCTCTTTACACCTTTTTTGTTGCCATTTTAAGCCAATTTTGCTACATTTTAACCCTTTTTCATCACCCTTTTCCACCCTTTTTGCCACTGTTTTGCCTCTTTTAACCAATACTTGCTATATTTCCAATTTCAACAACTTTTCTGTCCGTTTTTGCACCTTTTGCCCATTTTTTGTCTCTTTCAACCCATTTTTGCTAATGTCTACCTATTGTTGCTTCTGTTGACTAATTTTTGCAGCTTTAGACATATTTTTGCAACTTTTAACCATTTTTTGGACTAAATTTAAGCCGAATTTCACCAAATTTTCTGTCCATTTTTGACACCTAATACACCAATTTTTGCTTCTTTGACCCCAGTTAACCATGTTTTTATCTAATTTTAAAACAATTTCTGTTCATTCCTGTCACTTTTGATCCAGTTTGCTGCCATCAACCTATTGTTGTCTGTTGCCTCATGTTTACCACGATTAACCCCTTTTCATCCCTTTTCACACATATTTTTGACCATTTTAACCATGTTCTACCACATATTACACCCATTTTAGCCACTTCTAACCTATTTTTGCCACTTGAAGCCACTTCTCACCTCTTCTTTTTTTGGTCATTTTTTCTGCTTCAAACTATTTTTGGCACTCTTAATCTGTATCTGCTTCCAATCAAATCCCATCTCACCACCTTTTCCGCCCATTCATGCTTCTTTTTACCAATTTTTGCCAATTCAAGCCAGTTTTTGTCACATTTAAAACCCTTTCCACCAATTTTTGCTATTTCTGCCACACTGACCCTTTTTTCCCACTATCTGCCTATTGTTGCCCGATTGAGCCTTTTCAGTGACTTTTTATGCCCATTTTTGCCAATTTCAGATGTATTTCACTGTTTATGTCCATTTTTGCCACTTCAACCCGACACTTCTACTTTTTAAAACCCCATTTCACCACCTTTGCTTCCCATTTTTTTCGCCTTTTTTTTTTTTTTTTACCAATTTTATTTTTTTAAAGTAAAAGGGTATATATTTTTATAAAAAGCTATATACAACTGAATATATCAATGCTGCTTTGATAAGAGTGTTTATTCTTTGGGTTAAAAAAATTAAATAAAACATGGTTATTACAGCTTAAATTTACAATGAATTATGATTTTTCTGACCTCTATAGGCCCCCCGCTTGGCTGGGCCCCAGAAAGCTCTCCCTTTGATTCCCCCTTATTGGTGGCCTTGATCTTCTTTCAGGAGTATAAAGGGATTATTTGACCTAGTATAGTATCGACTTAATTATATAGAAAACTCTGTGGTCTTTTTATGAAATTTCCATTAGATGATATTTACAAGTGAGGACCATGTCTTCAAAGAGCACAACCAATCAAGCATCAAAACACACTTTTAGGCTTCCATCAAATCATTCTTCTTGTTAAACATAATAGACTGACTCAATAAAGTGGCCAATATGTACATCTGAAACTTTCATAGATTATCTGCAGTTTAAATACTGCTACAATGGCAACTTGAAGTTTTAGACAAGCTGCAAACTCTGGTGTTGAAACAGTGAGGTCAAACCACACCTCAAGTTAAAACGCTAATTTTTCCAGTAAAAGTAAATATGTTTACAGTCTTTGGTCAAAAGAAACGATTTGTCAAACAGGGTTAGGCTTTCAAAAATACTGGAATACACTGGTTTCATATTGAAAATGAGCACCACTATTGCATAAAATGACAGCTATAGATACAGGCCCTTGATCATATCAATTACAAACCTATCTTAAAGTTAGGGAAGCCAAAGTTGGCCAAACACTCTGTTTTCTGGCAGTATTGTGGTGTCAACAAGATTCAGGAAGTTACTCCTCCATGCCAAGATATTTTCTGAAAAATAGCACCCACAAAGCCAAAAACCAACAAAAATCCCCATTGTGCTTGTACTGCATGATTTTCTCAATGCTAAGCTAAGCTAACCAGTTGCTTTCCAGTCTCTTTTAATGTAACACTTAGCAAAAAGTCATCAATGACAACATGATCCTCCTTACCTATGATCCTGATCATTTTACTCGCACTGCTGAACCTGGATGTTTCTGAGTTGTGAAAAACACATTTGTAATTTCCTGAGTCGCTTGTTTTTGCCATCTTTAGTTGAAGCTGTGGGCCAGAGTGATTGAGGGACTTCCCCTCAAACATCCACTGGATCATGGCTGGAGGGCTGGACTCTGCTGAGCATGACAGTGTGATGTTGGTTCCTGTTCTGTGGATGTGGCCGGTGGGCATGATCATCATCTTCGCATCACTTGGACCATCTGATGACGCAGAGGAACATTGTTTAAGTGATGTGTAGTCATCGTCATATACTTACAGTTCAGACCAATGACATGGCTACAGTGGAAACTTACAGCTGATGCTCAGGTGTACAGGGTTGCTGACTTTGTTGCTGATTAGATTAGACACATTACATACAAAAGTCCCATTGAACTGACGGGTAACACTGGCTATTGTCAAAGTGGCGCCATTGTTGCTGAACTGTACTCCTCCACCAGCTGTGACCGCCATCCCATTATTCATCCAAGAATATGAGGGGGAGGAGCCGTTGGATGCAGAGCACATGAGAACTGCTGTGTCATTGAACTCCACAAGGTTGGTTTTGTTTGCCTTCAGAGTCACACTGGAAACAGGCTCTGCAAAGTAGAACATAATAGCATTTTGTCAAGTGTTTGGTGTATAAATATGACATTGTTATGTCAAGAATATGGAAAATTATGACTCACTCAAGCTAGATAACCTTGCAAGCTGTGATGCTTTATGTGTTGTTTTCAATCCATCACCATGGTCCAGACTGAACTATCTAAGCAGTTCTGGGAAAAATTATTTACAAACTGAATCCTGAAATAAACCCACAATCATAGAATTAAATAATTCAAGTGTTTCCAATGATTTTTTCAGCATTTATTTCTTACGTACTTTGTTTTATTTCTAATTGGACACTGTGTAAGATTAGGAAGCATTAAGGGGGCAAACTTGGTAAAAATTAAACATTATATTTCAAAGTATGTTTAACTTGATGTTGAAAACTATTTCTAAAACAGGGCTGCCAAACTCAGTTTCAACCTGGCCACATCAATATTAATTGTGTCATGAAAGGGCCGGTTGTTACTGTAAGGCTTTAAAAAACAACCTATATGACCTCATGTTTGACTCTCATCAGTTTTAGTGATACATTAATGTACAATAGGAACTGAACAGAGCTCTGGGAAAATGTGTTTAACTACAGTTAAACATTTTAAAGAAATAGCTTGATAATTAAAGCAAATGCTTCTATTTGTGTATGGCAATGCAAAAAGACTATGTGGGCATACCCACTCACATCTATCTTACTACTATAATTGGTGGTGTGTCTGTCTGTGTTGATTTGCAGGCTACATCGTTGCTCCAGTTGTCCTTGATCCCTCTCAAAAGACTTCTTGGGTGTAAAATTTCCACTATGGTGCCATTAAAAAAAATCTGAAATATGTGCAGATTTTCAATAAAATCCAAAATTGCTGTGCCTATTGCTTTAGTGTGGCCCCTGTCCTGCCCTTTCCTCTGTGCAACATATACGCTCCTGCTGTATTCCATTAACCACAGATGTCAGAGCTGGGAATGACAATCCATCCGAGTTGAAAGTCTTCCATTTGCTAGGAGTTTGTAACTGGGGTTACTGGGGATTGTTTAGACTTTCCAAGTCGGAATTCTAAATTCAGGGCACATTTTTAAAGTAGTATCTGACTGGCAGGTCAGAAATTCTGAACTCTGAGATTAAATGGAATGCAATGATTGAGCCAGAAAACAACTGGACTTTAGTTGTAGGCCAATCACTGCAAATATGCACTGGTGCGCAGAGATGCTGAGCCATTATGCAGTTATTTGGGAAAAAAACACCCCTTTATGTGCAAATTGGCCTTATTCCACTCAGCATTTAATGAAAAGGTTGATAATGGCATGGTGCTTACAGCATAAAGATTGTGAGAACCGATGGAAGTGCGCACGCACTATTTCTTACATTAACAGCTGTCTGACTGCGGCTGAGAAGGGCAGAAATATGATACAACACATGAATGTAGACTGTGATTTAGAATTTGTTTTTGATCAAACAGCTAATCTGCAGAAATTATGGAGGAAAATGGACAAATGTTTTTGTCATTTGATATGGTTAGCATGCCATTGATCAACTACAAGCCCTACAATGCCCGCACAATGGATTAAAGAGCATTTAGTTTATCTTAACTCAGTGGCTTGGCTTTGTCTTGCAAAAAAAGAAATATATATATATATATATTCTTTGGAAGCTCTTGCAGGCCCCTGGGCCTTGAGTTTAGCATTTATGTTCCAAAACAATGTTGTTGCAGCACAAAATGTCAGTCTGATCCAAGCTTTAGATGTTGCTAATAACACACATTGCACTTTCAATATGCTAAAAGCTTGTGGAATCTTGATCATGTAACAAAAAAACCTGCATTTTGCTTAATTTCAACGCTATATTACAAATGTTGGTATGCCTAACAACAACAACAACAACAACATTAAGACTTACTTTTTAACACACTGAGAGAATGTAGCATTTAAATTGTGATAGCTGTTGAGCATTAGTGTTGTTTTTTTGTGTACGTCACTGAATTTAGAATTAGGTGATTAAAGTGGTGCACCTAAGAGGTGCTATGCTTAACATTAACCACTGACGTGCAAACTATTCATGTTTCAGCCAAACTAAAACAACTTAAACTTGCCCAAATATGTACAAATCTGCTTTTCACCAATCCATGACAAACATTATAAAGACATTTAATAAAAGCAGGTGCAGACTGTACTCTCTCTCTGTTACTTACAAAAACTCAAGCAAGGTTAAGCAAAGCCATGGTGTCCAGCAAAAAAAAGTCTTTCAACACAAAGCTCAAACAAAATGGGACTCTTGTTGAACTGCCATCTGCTGAAACTGTTGGAGTTGTGAGGGGATGGAGGGATATGCAGAAGGAGACAGGGGTAAACAGTGCCATAGCAATAACCAAAGAATAATCAAAACATGCACCACCACAGTGGTAAAAGTAGGTGTTATCTGGTTTTAATCAGATTTTAAGTCAGAAATATCATATTCCTTTAATTTGATCATTCAAATTCATATTTAATACCCACCTAGCTCTCGGACAAAGCAAGCTGCCACTCAAGGTCAAATCAACTCTAGACACACATTGCTGTGTTCTTTTGTCTGGCAAATCAGAGGTTTGCTCTGGGAGAGGCATGTTCTACTTTTTGTAAGAGTTTTTTTTATTTAATACAAAGCAGTGTAATAGATCACCATGCATACCAGTGTGTGTTTATCGGATGATATTCAAAATCCATTTCTGTGAAGTGAAAAGTCCACACAAAAGAATGGTTAAACATTACGAGTGATTTAATGATCCTTACCTTGGACAAAAAGCGTTAGCTCTGCTGGTGAAGCTGACAGACCCTCTAATGTGTACTTTCCAGAGTCTCCCACTGTGAGCGACCTTATGGTCAATGAAGAAGTGGTTGAATTGAATGTTGCCCTGGATATCCAAGGGAGTCGAATATTAGCATTTCCTTGGGCTATGAACACAATGAGAGAGGTCTCAAACAACCATACGCCAGAACTGACAGGTCTACTGCTGGAAAGAGTGACTTCACTGCCCACTTCTAAGGCAGTCTTAGAGGCAGAGATTGTCAGACAGTTAGCTGGAGCTGGAAGCAGAAAGCAGGGAAGAAACATTTAGTCGCTCTTTATTGTACAACATGTTAGTGTGAATACAGGTTTAAGTTAGTTTAGAAATAATCCGCCTTACCTGCTGCAGAGAAAACCAAGATCAGCACAAACACCACTGGAGGCTCCCTTCCAGCCATCTTTTCCTTTTTGATTGAAACTTCCTTGTGAGCTAAATGACTCTAGCTGCTTTGACTTCAAAACTTCAGGTAATGTTTGGTCTTTTTGATCAGCAAATATCTGCTCTTCATCAGCTCAGCTTTTCTGCTCTTAGTGCTCACACCTCACCTAACATCCCTATACCTCAGTCCTGGCCACTCCTTGTTTTGCCCTGAACTATACAGGTGCACAACAAGGAGTGTCATTTACTGTAAACATCAGTCTTTCTGCGAGTTTCGTCCATCCAGCAGAGGTGATAGGGGTCACAATTTAAGAGAACTGATTCTGACTCAGAAATAATGCTTTAGTCACATGAACCTTTATATCCTTATAACACATGAGGAGTAGCATATAAAGATAGGGTACAGACTGACAATGAAAAGGAACGGTCCATTACTGATGATTTTCAGTGTCACTGAGAATAATTGGAGATGCCAACAAATCTAGTACTTTTGCTTTCTTTGTTTACTGTAACCAAAGACAGACAATAAAAACCTGTTCATCACCAAAAGACATGAGTTTTAAATACCAAAATACTTGAAAAACACACCACATGCCTGCCCCTCCCATTATCAGTGGTCTTACTGACAGATCATAGGATATCAGACACACAATAATGAGCATTTCTTCATTTATTTAAGAAGATACACATAATTCATTACAACATTGTGTTTTGTTACCATTACTTGAAGACTAACATCAATTTAAATTAACAAAATAGTTGTTAAACATTACACAAGAAGCAATAAAATAACTGCTGTGGCATTTCTGATAAGAACCATGATTTGTTGTTTGTATAGTTCAGGTCATCAAGCTGAATCTGATCTTTGAGTTATATATATTCTCCCACTGGAAGTAGCTGAGATACATCGCCACAGTACATCGTAGGAAATCCAACATCAGCAATATCACATAAAATGATTCTACCAAAATAAATTCCTAATTGATTTTTTGAATACAAAAACTGCAATCCCATTTATTTTACTGCATCGGGGTTATCCCTTTAGAGAAGAATCCACCAACATCTGTGAGGAAAAAGCAGTTATACCTGTTATTATTAATCATAGGATTTTTGCTGGATTTTTGCTTTTTTTCATCCAATGCTATGGTTGAGCATATGTCTTCATTTCAGTGTATAATTTGTAGATATATTTTGAGAGTGGTGGAATTTTTGCATATCATTACATATCACTGAAGGACGTATAATATACAAATTACTGGGCCACTTTGATTTACAGTGTGTTCAGAAAGTATTCACACATGTTGCAGCCTCATTCAGTTGTAAAATAGTTTTTTTTTCTGTTCTCATTGATGTGTTCTTCTGTGTCACTGCAGACTGGAACTGCTTTGAATAATGACTCAACAGAAGACACTTCCAAAATTGACAAGGACTTTTCATTTGTAAAAATGTGAATATTTTGAAGACTTTTTGTCACAGAATGATTATATTTTTTCACTTTTTGGTCCCCAAGAGATGAGAGAACAAGTTTTAATTTCAAGTCGATGTTTCACAACTTGCCTGATTAACTAGAAGAGTAATCCACCCAGTAAAAGCAGAGGCAGAAGCCACAGGTTGACTCCTAATCCTGATAATCCTGCAAAAACAAACCAAATACAGAATGATGTTTGGATCACATGGAGGAAAATAAAGATTTGTCACATCTTTACAAAATCTCACCTGATATCAGGATGTTTTTGGTGATGGTGCTGTTCATGTTGGTGTGATTGTTGAAGGCCATACAGGAGTAAAGACCGCTTTGGTCCTTGCTGACACTGAGCAGCTTCCACAGAGGGCCTGTAGTGTTCACCAGCACTCCTTTGAAAGCCCACTGCAGCTGAGCTGGAGGGTTGGACTGTGCTGAACAGAGCATGGTCAGATTGGATCCCACTTTAAAGGAAGTTGTATTCTGTCCATTCACTGTTAAAGCCATGTTATCTGGGCCATCTGAGGAGGAGAAACTGGATTTCAGAAATCTGACAAAGGACTTGGATTTTGTTATGCATGGGAAAAGCAAAAAATACTCACAAGGTGGTCATTTAAATCTGGTGCTAGGAAGCTCAAATGTGGTGTAGCCTAGATATAGGGATATCTGATATATAAACCTTTTTTAAATCAATGTCCTGATTCATAAGCAACCAAAAAGACATCAGGAATATGAAAGTATGTGAATATGGAGGCAAATCATGAATCCTTTTGATAACCTAAGGCATCAGTGATTTGAGAAATCATAGGCAAACATTTAACTACAGCTAATATCAGCATTTCCCAAACAGCACAACCGTTCTATGACAAGATAAAATGGGAATGGCATAAATATTGTACCAAACATCACCCTTTGACAGTGTAGCACATTACTATGAGTAAACATGTCATTCAGTTACAGAGTTAGCTTTGCTATTAGTTTCCTGTGTGTTCTTGCCATCTACACAGGCTATGCTCAGCCTCCCAAAAAACTAAAGCAGAAAAATGAAATCCTGTTGAACTTTAGGCTTACCCTATCATACAATAGTTATTGGTGATATGATTGATTATGCTTTGGCTGTGTTAGCAATCAAATATTTGTTTAACCTTGGAATAAGGCGCAACTTTCTTGAGGGGTCTGGCAGACCACCACTGTGAGACGCCCCCATTCTCAGGACAGAAGGGATGCAATTTGCCTGTACAGCGTTTAAGTCGTTTTTTTTTTTTTTATTTTACTTTATTCATGAACAAGGTCTGACAGTTACATTCATGAAATAACCACATTACAGACTAAGCAACATTTCCTTTTCATTGGTTGTTTAATCAAATAAAGTGAAAACGCCATATCTCCAACAATATTTAGGTCAATGTTGACCCAATACTCTAGTTATTAAGATCAACCTGATGTCTCCATGGTGCAGCCGAACAATAACATTAAGTTTCCGCTTAGCTAGTTTCTAAATAGTGTTTAGTGTGGACTTTACACCATCTTAAGACAAAATTTATGCATAGCTGGTGTAACAGGCTACAGATGTCTAATCCGGGGTTTACTTAGGCTATATATTGACCCATTTTAGAAGTACTTATGCAAACAGTGGCTCGCTTTAGCTTCATTAGCTCTAGCTAATACAAACATAGCTTCACTTGCTTTGTAGTTAACATAATTACACAAGCCAACATAGTTACATTAGCTTTAGCAAAAGCTAACAGAGCAAAAGCAAGCCACCGTTCTAAAAGTGAGTCTAGCTTTGGGAAATGTAGCATAATAGCATAATAATCTAACATAGGCAGTATAGCTTCCTTCACATAGCTTTAGCTACATTAGTTATCTAACTAAGTTGCCTACATAGCTTACGTAGCTTATGTACTTACACAGCTAATGTAGCTTCATTAGCTTTAGGTTTGGGTATGTAGCTGTTACCGACAGAGCAATGTAACCTACGTAGTGTAGACAGTTTTGTTTGCTTTAGATTTAGCTACATTAGTTGTACAGCTATGTTACCTGAGTAGCTTTGTAGCGTCATTATCTTTAGATTTGTTAGCTGTACCCTTAGCTACATTAGCTGCGTTACATTATTTTCATGAAGGACAAGCTTTTTATTTCCCCCAGTAAGCCGACTGTATTCTCCGCTTTATCAAATGTTTTGCCCATAGGTTTTGCAGGTCAGGTTTTCAACTTTAAATTTTGGTATCCTAAGCCTTAACCTAAATTGAAGTTTAGTCTGATTATATTTTGAAAGTTTTAGCTTGCATTTCTGTTGTGGCAGAAGCAGCAGCAGCTTACACATTTGGTCTGCAAGAGTGGGTGTCTGAGGTGTGTAGACGGGCTAACATGTTTAACTACCATCAAATGTAGATTTTTGATCACCAGAGAGCAGCAGAAGTGCAATTACCGTTAATTTGAAATTAATTAGTTAATTTGAAATTAATTAGTTAATTTGAAACCAAAGAAACATTACAGCACTTGAGCTATTCACCTGCTTGATGGAAGAAGAAAAGAGCCACTGTGTTCATGTGGTCAGTAATACTTAATCAGGAGTAAATGACACTATGTTACTCACATGTGATTGTAAACTTGACAGAATCACTTGTTCCGTTACTGACAAGATTAGACACATAACACCTGAATGGTCCCTGGTCATAGCGGGTCACGTTGGTTATAGTGAGAGTGGTGTTTCCCTCAGTGAGCTGAACTCTGTCACTGGCTGTGACCTCAGAGCTGCCGTTCATCCAGGTGTAGGAGAGGGAGGATCCGGAGGAGACGGAGCAGGTAATGACTGCTGAACTATTCAGCTCCATCAGGTTGGTTTCATTCGCCCTGAGACTCACATTTGAAATGACCTCTGTGAAAGACAATGAGAAAGCAAATGGATTCACATGGGAAAGGAGTCACATGTGGGACGTGAACCTGGCTTGCCAACTCAGAGGACATCCCCACTGTAGCTTTTTTACCTGGAGACTCTTCATTGCTTTAAAGGCAGGCTTCTTTTGATTCTGAGACTAAACAAAAAAGATTATAAATCTAATTTCCTCACAGTAGTTATCATATTGAAGAAACCCTTGCAAAGTGTAAAAACAGTCATCTCTACCAGGCTTTGTTTTGTATATAGAGGCAGAGACGTGGGGAATATTGACCCAGCAGAAAAAAAGTTATGTGAAACTTCAGGATTAAACCAAGTGTGACACAATAAGACGGGCTAGAGGTTAGCGATGAAGTTCACAGATACAGACAGAGCCACAGGAAATGGTCAAGTGAGCAAAACAGCAGTTAAAAAAAAAGAAAGCACATGTAGGCCCTCGTGCAGTAAGATGTATTGAAGTCTGCCGGTTGTTGGTCCAAGTATCATGTGTCATAAGCGGGATTTTTTGTAAGTCCTGTCTGAGCTGTGTTTAGGGAAACTCTTTCCCAGTACAGCAGAAACCAGTTCCAGTAAAAAGGGCAGTGTAAACAATTAATCAGCACTTTTCCGTTCTACTTTACCTTTTATTGCAACTTTTTTTTTTCATTGGATGTTATTTTCACACATTTTTTTTCTAATCTTGTTGGGCGTCCCCATCTTCAAGGTGTATTAAAACATTTCCTTTATGCCTCTAAATGAAAATTTGATTTTAAATGTGCATCATTGTACTTATAAAACATTAACATTCATACATATTTCAGACTGAATATATTTAACATAAATCTAATCTTTTAGACGACAGAAACAGATCAAATGTATTTGTACAAAAATTTTTTACAATAGGTATCTCTCGGAAGGACCAGATAAAAAGTCATCATATTGGGGCACAGATGGCCTAGTGGTTAAGGCCCCATGTATTTGGGCGGTCTGGGTTTAAGTCTGGACTGTGGCTCCTTTCCCGCATGTCTCTCCCTCCTTGTGTCCAACTCTATTCACTATCCCCTTTAAATAAAGGCATAAAGTGCCTCCAAAAATATATCTAAATAAGGCCCATCCATCCATCCATCTATCCTTCGTCTTTTGCTTATTCAGGGTCAGGCCGCGGTGGCAGTAAGTAAAGCAAGTCAACCAAGACGTCCCTCTCCCCAGGTCCTCCCGAGTGATACTGAGGTGGAGCTTTGAACATGTCAGTTGTACTAACTTGGTACAACTTAGTTTGGTCATTAAGAGTTGAACCCAAAATGTTGCCACTGAGTCCTAAATAAAAATGTGTCTTCTTAACAACTGTCATTTACAAAAAATAAATAAATAACTACAATCAGGAAATGACTAGTCAGTATGTCTCTAGTGTAGAAACCATTTACTTGCTGAAATGTGCTTCAGGTCTTTATTGTGCTGAAAAAAATCACACAACCAAAAGAGGTAGAAGAAACAAATCATACTGACTACTGAAATGACTGAAAGTAAGTAGCTTTTGTTAGTACTAGGCCAAACGCACAGAGACTGTAGTCCTAGTGGGTTCAAACCTGACCTGTGGCAATCATCTATCCATGGATGGATTAATGGATGGAAGAATTAAGGCAGTTCTGATGGAAAAAGGGGGTCCAAACCATCATTACCAAGGTGTACCTAATAAAGTGGCTGGTGAGTGCATATTGCTGATTACTTTGCCCTCTATTGTGAGCTGTTGCAATAACCAAATAAACCCCAGTGGAGGATCTGTAGAGGTTTATCTTATCTAAACAAAAGATCATTTTGAGCTTACATCATCCAAATATTTATTTCATCTCAAAGTGTCTACATCTTTTCAAACCATAATCCTTGCTGAAAACTAATGATTTTCACTTCTCTGTCCTAAAATAGGGGCAAATATATCAGGGCTTTTGAGGAAATATTTTGGGCTCTATCTATGAAGCTGTGCCTTTAATTTAATTGCCTGGTTAAGATTCATATTCTCTTGTCCACTTCATACTGCACTAGAAAGAAAGATCATATTTTAATTCAAACCGCCTCAGGTGTCAAAAGTAATTACTCAGTGCTTTGAGTGAACTTTGACTGAATAATTGATTACTAAATTACATTTCAACAAAAGTAACTGAGCCTTTAATAAATAGATAATATTCTTGTACTCTTTCCACTCCTGCAAACCAGAAAACAATACACCAGTGGTTCCCAAACTTTTTCTATGGGGCCCAACTTTGGCAGACGAAAAAATTTTCAAGCCCCCCTGAACCGTCACCATACGTATCCACATAAAACATGTAAATGTATGACAAATACACCGTTATTTACAATTTTTGCAAAAAAAAAAATGCTTTTTTAAAGAATTTACCACCACATCAAATCTAAAAATTTTGAGTTTTACAGATTTGACTCTCTGAGGATGGACAATTTCCTGAGAATAAAAACTAAATGAACATCTTTAAGATTTACACACCCAGTCCTGCAATTATTTCAGTGACAACTGTGGGCTTATTTGGTACTTCAGATCTTTTTGTGTCTTGGATGCAGCTGTGAGACTGGCACTCTCAGTTCTTTTTCAATGTCCAGCTATGATTTGATTTTGCATTGTAGAGGCAACTGCCTTTTGCAACCTCCCTTATACAGGTAGGACGATGCAAAAAGGAAAAAAGTTTGGAAAATGAACCACTGCAATACATGAAATCTATCTTTCAATGAAGTGCCAGATAGGCCACTGCAGTGAGTATTCCACTTTAAATTTATTTCCATGTCACAGTTTCTGTTGCTTTTGACCACATTCCTGGTTTAGGTTGTATTCATGCATGAGTTAATGAGTTTCCACTTTAAGTATGCTTGAAAACTAAAAGAACATCAGTCACTTCAGTCTTACCCAGAACAGTGATGGAGGCGCTGGCAGTCAGCTGGGGGTCGGTGCCCTGCACTGTGTACACTCCCGTGTCCGACACCTTGACTGAGCTCAGGGTAAGAGCTCCGGTGGTAATATTCACCGACGCCCTGCCACTGTGACTGGGGAAGACGGCCTGCTGCTCCCCAAGCCAGGTGACAATTTGGGACACTCCTACGGTCCAGCTCCCACTATTGATCGCCGTGGAGGGAGACAGAGACAGCATCACAGTATCCCCAACCACAGCTGGGTTGATGGAAGGTTTGACCTCCACAGCTGCAGAGACCAGAACTCCTGAAAAAAGGAGCAATTATTGCTTACTGCATCATAAATTAAATATGTTACCATAACTCACAATATGGCTACAACAAAGCTTACCTAGAAGAAGAGTCAGCACTAAATATGCCTGGATTCCTTTACTTTTCCTCCCCATTTTGTAAGAGTGGTCTAATGATGACCTGGCTTTGTCTCCCTTAATATACTTGTACATTTGTCCAACCCTTGGCCAATAAATTCCTTCAGTATTATCTCCACTTCTTATCTGCAGGTGTTTCTGGTTACTTGATGTTTATTCTTGTCAAACTCACAAAAGGTGCATAACATTTTTTGTTGACCACCCTGGGTTAAGTTCTGTAAATTGCTGGTGAGTAAAATGACAAATTATGACAGGAGGTATGTGAGGCTGGAGTTGGTTGATTTTGGGTGGGGTTGTGGGTGCTTCTGTTGTCTGGTTTCAGGGAATTATAATGAACATTTTTGGGGAAATAAGCTGTTATCAATATAATTCATTAAGACCATCACCACCTATAATTGTAGGGTAAATATCAGATGTTTTAAAGTGTTTTCATCCCTACACTTGTGAGTTACAGTGTGAACATATCACACTTTGGGCCATGGTTTCTGTGTATACTTGTGCATAGTTGTCAAAATAGACTCTTAAGCCTTATGCCTTTCAGAGGCTGTGTCATTTACATTTAGGTCTTTACGTTCTGTGTGGAGGCAGCAAGACACCAACACTGAGAGTTTGGGATATTTAATCAGTGAACCCCTTTTCAGTTTAAGACAGTATGTTTACATGCACAGTTATATCAAGCTACAGCTTTAACCAACACAGTCTAACTGTAGAATTTAGATCTCAGGCGCCCCCTCTCATAGACAGTTAATGTGAGACGCCTTATCAGTCAGAACGGATGTGCCGTGATTTGCTGGTACAATGCATTTACAGTTCTAGAGGTTTTTTATTTAACTTTATGAAAACAAATTTGGTAGTTGCATTCATGAAATAACCATACTACAAACATTACAGACTTAGGAACATTTCATGATTAAAACAGATAAAAAGGTCAAAGGTCTAACCTGGCGGGGATTAGTTTGGAACTGTTTTAGAAATAGATACCTGAACAATGGCTAGCCTTAGTTTTGTAAGCTTCACACAGCCATGTTAGCTATGTAGTTGACATTAGGAAGGCTAATGTAGCTAAGTTAGCTTTAGCAATGTGAGCTTTAGCAAATGTAGCTTAAGCTCATGTAGCTACATCAACTACATAGATAACATAGCTACATAGCTTAAGTAGCTAATATTAGCTCCGTTGCATCATTAGTATAGATATCCATGAGATTCTTAGGTTTTTGCTTTAGCTACATTAGCTACATACTTCTTTCATCTGCGTAGCTTACACAGCTAATGGAGTAAGCTATGTTAGCAATGTTAAAATGTCTTAATGGAGGACAAATCTTTTTCCTGTTAACAGACTGTTCAACTGCTTTATAAGATACTTCATAATCAGGTTTTGCTGGTCAGGTTTTTAACTTTTAACATCATACTTTTACCTTAACCCTAACACAACCTAAAGTTTAATCTAATTTAGTTTTGACAGTTATAGCCTTTATTTTCATTTTGACATATGTGACGTTTCACAGTAATGGTCTGCCAAGTGACAGTTTGAGATTGGTCAGCAGCCAGACCCTTCTTGTTTTAACTGTGTGTTGTTTACCAGCTGCACAGAGAGCCATCACCACTGCACAAAAGATCATTGGCTGTCCTTTGCCTTCTCTGGAAGAACTGCACAACTCAACAGGGATCCATCCTAACAAGGACATTATCTGTTTGAAGGACTTCTCTTGAGCAGATGGTACAGAACATTTAAAGCGTGAACAAACAGGTTAAGAAACTGTTTTTATGCAAAATCCATTACCACACTTAATGCAGGGAAGACCTAATGGAACTTGTGCATCTTTTGCACTTTAAAGAGAATTGCACAAAAAAGACGTGTGAATGCGAAATGCCCTTTGTGGTCAGTTGTTATGCGTTTTTATTATTTTATTGCTTTTTATTATGGTTTTGATGTGGTTCTACTTATCTTGCACTATGTTTTAAATGGTTTTGATTTTTAAGTACTTTTTACTGTCATAGCAGCACAAGGATTACATTCAATTTCATTGTTCTTGTACAACTACAATAAAGACTATTCATTTTTGTAAGGATATTTAACTGGACAACTATCCAGTGAATTAAAACAGTTTTGTGCATTTCTTACATGCCATTTGCTTTAATTTTAGTACAAATACAATGCACGCTTTCCCGCTTTTGTCTTGTGATAGTCCAAGGCAGGTGACAAGATGGCTTCAAAGCCTGGTGACACTACAAAGAAGAGACAATTGTGGATTGTATCAGGAAGAGGACAATATGGACTGGCTATCCTTGAAATAGAACTTGAGGTTTCATTGTGTTGACACGTCATGAGAATGAGCTTGGTTAGCTTGCTACACTAGTTTCACTGTATGTAAACATAAGATCCCCAGAGGGAGAAAAAGATCTGTATTGTTCTGGAAAATTATGATACAAAGATAAGGAGCAAATGCTATCCTATTGGTTAGCATCAACGTGCATGTTGTTGACATCAGGCCAGAGTTTCCAACTACAAAAAAGATATAAGAAACTCTAACGTGCCAGTCTTTTCTAATTGTGGTGGTGGGGCATCTTTGACACATTGTTGATTATATCACAAAAGGGTTTATCGTTCCTGATTTTCATGTACCAGCCTGATGTTTAAAGGAATATTTTGGTATTTTAGAAGTTTGGTTGTATGAGATGTGAGATATTTGGCAATAATGGTGGCTCCAGCCTCCAGAAATTCAGTGTGCGCTGGCCCTTTAAGAATAACTCACTGGTCATACTGGCAGGGAAGCTAGGCTACAGAGTAACAGATGGCTACAGTTGCTCCACATAATTTAACAACTTTTAAGTAAAAATAGGCCAATAAAGCAATGTAGGCTCAAATCTACATTCTACTGACATTTTTTAAGCGTTTTATTTTTCACCCAAATAGCCTCTTTGTTCAGCACTATTTTGCAATACATTTTGCAGTGTATCGTCCTCTCCTGATCAGCCATTTGGGCACTGTATAGCCTAGCTTCCCTGCCAATATGAGTCCTGAAATCTGGAGGCTAGTGCCACTACTACTGACAAGTTCCTCAGATGACCCATCTTCAAAACGCACCAAAATATCCCTTTAACGATGGGGTGTGACAATGCAGTCAGCCTGACATCTGGCTAAAATCACAGGTTCCAACCCAAGCTTTAGTTGGACTTAAAAAAATTCATTTGGTACAGTTTCAGTAAGACTTATAAGTTTGCATGCACTTAACCAGTTTTAGTAATTACACTTTTTCCAGCTTCATGCAAACACACTGATGAAGGATGTTTGTTCCAGTATTATGTACTGAAAATGCAAACCATTGGAGCTTTCCCAATACCAGTGCGGTAACACCTGTGGTATTATTTGAGCTGTGGGGGTGTAAAGTTCAGTATCGGAGCACACCTGTGTCATGAGCCTGACACACAGGAGGTGGGAGTGATGTATATGCTGTTATCTGTAGAGCATTATGAGGTGCAGGGAGCAGCAGAAGCAGACTGATATACAGTTCCTGTGGCTATTCATCATCAGGCCTCAGTGCACTCGTCTACTGTAAAGCTGTATTCATCTTATTGGTTTAGTGTTTTTGACACTTTTAAACAGTGAGAATTACTATTTAATAATACAGTAGCTCTGTGAGGTTTTTCTTTTTTACACTGCAAGACTGAACAGTGGAATGTTGTTAAAAAAAATGAGTATACAGATGAAAATAAAACAGGGCCTAAAACTGAACCTTGTGGTACCTTAAGGAGGAGTGGTTACCTGTGGTTTAAAACAACAGAAAATGATGGCATAGTAGGAATGTTACACCAGATATGGTGAGAATAAGCTAAATTGTTGTATACATTGGCATCTGCCATAGATTTAACAACATATGCATCTTTCATTGGTCAAACATTAAACTAGAACCACTGCCTGACAGTGAAATGCCTCTGCAAGGTTTACATCTGCAGGACGGTGAAAGTACAGCGGTGGGTCAGGAAGAAGGTCTGAGGTGGTTTTAGTGTTCTTGTGATTTGTAGAATTCTAATTCCTATCCTAATGTAGGGTAACCTTGTAAAGCAGATGGATACACCCATTTTCATGTTTCTCACTGGCGAATCCATCTTGCCAAGCTCCCGTCTGAACCGTCTGGGCTCGGTTAGAAAGTGACAGGACCAATCAACTTTGAGGAGCAGTATTTTCAGGTGCAGCAGAGTCGTGACGTAAGCAAGCAGCAACAAGAGGCCGGTGAATTATGGCAGAAGATATTACCGTGGATGCTGCTAAAGTGTTAGTTTTATCAGAACTTGACATTTCTTCGATGGAGGCACAGCTTGGGAGTGGCTACATCACGTTTTGTTGCTCTAAATGACCCGTAAAGATGTGGTAGGACGTTCGTCCAATCACCCTGCAAGTTTTTTTTTCCTAAGGCTCTGCCCTTCCCCAAACACCGTCTATAAGTGGTTTACCAGATGGGTGTGTGAAACACATCCATCTGGCGTGCAAGGTTAAATGTAGATCCAAGTCTTTTTAAATCAAACTTTCGGTTTCAGAGATACCACCTACAGAATCATGGCAACTCACAACTGTGGCTCAGTAGGCTGAGTCAGTTGTCCCACAGTTGGAAGGTTGAGGGTTTGATCCTCAGCTCCTGCAGTCACATGTCGATGTGTCCTTGGGCAAGGACACACTGCTTCATCAGTGGCATGTAAATGGGTATGGTGGCGATTAAATGGTATTAGCCAATTCTCTATAGCAAACTCTGCCATCAGTGTGTGAAGGTTGAATGCCCCAGAGGTGTGGACTATACTCCACAGTAAAAACTGGAGTGTTCATTTCCCAGAGTTAGGTTGATTTAATTCCCTAAGTGTAATTTTAACTCCATTCTGAGTTAAGTGGTCTTCAGTGTTGGAGTTGTTTGACAGTGTTGATCCCATCAACACTGCAGAGAGTCAATTGATATAAACTCCGCCTACTTTAATCTCAAAATTTGAATAATTTTCCTATGATGCCCGCATGCAAAATGTTTATATGTGTTTTAGATGTTTTAAATTGTGTTTGGATATGTTTAGATGATGCCTGTTGTACAGTAATCATTGCTTGAAGTCCTTTGTTCATGTTTCTGGTGGATTGTTGAAGATTTTTCAAGTATTTAAACTTTCCACTATGAGTGAAATTGTTTACTGAGTAAGTGACTTCCTGCCTGTGGCCGCAGAGCATGGTACATGAGTACAGCAACAAGGGCTACACAATTAAGCAAAGTATAAATGTACACTACTTACCGTATGTCACTATTTTGTAACACCCTTGTTTAACTGCCTGAGCAAGACACTTAGGCATTTATTGATTATATTATTAATCAATCTATTGAAACATGACGGAAAAAAACGAACTTACGAAGATGTTAAAAAACACCTTCATGTGTTGAAAAGTAATATTTGAATGCTATGATGTTTTTTCAACAGATTAAAGACACCCAGAGCACGTGTGGGGTTGTGGCAATCCACCTTTCTGCCCAATGGTGCCCTCAGGCGGCCTACTCCCCACATCTATGCCTTACTTCAGCCACAATTTTTGGCCCAAACATGCCTTAAAGTTCTGAACAGCATGTATTTCATTAAAAGTTTGAGCTGTTTTTTTATTGTAGATGACTGAGAGATAAACATTAAAATCATCATCCCAATGTGTCGTGTAATAAAAACCTGAAGTTGTCATTTGAATTTTTGTCATATGCAAAACTCTGTTGTGAATGTGTATGCAAATAATTATGCAAAGCTCCAAAACATTAATTATGTTGTTTCTTATACCGACATAACAATACACTTCCTTTATACTCTTTATATTGTGACAAACAATTGAACCCTTTATACAACTTAACATTCAGCTCTTAAAATATCTCACTCTTTTCTAATCTCTGCTCTTAACTCTATGAAGCACATGTGGGAAAATGCTTGATGCCATCATGTAATCCAACACCCAAACCAGACGAACCGCTCTGACCATGTTGTTGTGCCACACAGAGAGCATGATGGGTCATACATGTACAATAAGGGCCTAACTTTGTCCTTGTTGTTTGACAGCTTTGTGCTTGGGTGCCATCAGAATCCACACATTTGAAGGACTAGTAGAAAACACATATCATCCTTGTAGGTGTCTAAATTTGAATTTTGTGAACAGGAACATTATCATGAATTGAGATTGAACCTGGATCATCTTGAAGAGGAGAGAATAACACCCCTAGGATGTTATGGATCCTCGTACAACTTGTCCATTTTGTTCCATCCAAGATGAGAGTTATACATAACCAGGAGCATGGGGATGCTGTTTCCATGTTTTATGTCTCTATAACAGTGAAACAACAATCTCTTATGATGTGGAGGCAAGTTAAAGTCAGTTCAGAGAGCAAAACTGAGTTACAGTTAATAACAAAGATAGATGGAGACAGAAACTGCTTTGTTATATGTTGAGTTCTGATCTTATCATGAAAGTTGCAATTTATCTTATTCATAAAACACCATTCAAAGGAAAAATCATGATTGCATTATGGCATCCAAAGACAGCAAGAAGGTGTTGATTATGTTAAAATGTCAGTTGACAAAAGAATAAATAATGATATCAAATAAAAGTAAAAACTGGGGAAAAATTGACTTGACTTTTCAATATTATTTGTTGATGTGAAAAAAGCACTAGAATAGTGCCCTCTTTTGGTGGCAGGACAAGGACAACAAGAAAGCACGATTAGGAGGTACATACAGTATTCACTATGTGGCAATCTGGTGGATTTTTGAGACTGAGTGGAATTATTTAGTGACTTATTGATTGACTGAGACTGATGAATAAGACATGAACGCGCCCAGCACGCAGTTGTAATGAGAGTGAATTTGCTGTGTTTTTAAATTATGTGGTGCTTGGTGTAGTTGAATGCTTTGAAAATGTAGTCATATTGAACAATTCATCTAAAAAAAAAAAAAAAAAAAAAGCAACAAAGTGAGGAGAAAGTCAGCATAATTCTGTTATCTAAGAGGCGTGAAAAAGACCAGGGGAAAGTGGTGCTGAAAGCAGCTGTAACATTACTTACACAAGGGTAGAAAGTTCTTTCTTTGACACACATGTAAACTGGTTTTCAATAATGTGATATACCCTCCAGACAGCAGAAGGAGCTTCATGCATGTTAACTTCATCACAGCTACCATACATGTAGTAACCCAGGTGTATGGAAAAACAAAACAACTGTTGCTTCCACTTGTCTGTGCTCATGTGAATAGTCAAGCTTTTTGATGCACAGATAAAACTGAGCATTGACACCTCAAGACAAAAAATATTCTACTTTGGCTTTTAAAATTAGACAAAAAAGGTGCATTTAGTGAAATCTTGTACAATTTGGGGGCTTCATGGTCTCTGTAGGGAGTAGGGGTCAGCAGGATTTTTACATGTATCTCTGAATAAAAAAATAAAATAGTTTGGCAACAATGACTATTAATTTAGATCACATGTCCTTCAGTGAGTATTACTGGGCTGCTTAGTTATTTGTTGTATGTTCACTTCTAATGTAATTATGAAGATGGCTAATAATCTTAATCCTAAAGCACCATACACATAAAAAAACATCACATTTAGAGCATCCAAAGACAGCAAGAAGGTGTGGAATATCTTAAAATGTCAGTTGACAAAAGATCAAATAATGATATCAAATAAAAGTAAAAGCTGGGGGAAGATTAAAAAAAAGAAAAAGTGGATATTTTTATGCTCCAATGAAAGCTTTCTCCAGAAATCACAGGATGGTTTATGAAGTTATTGAATTGACTTTTCAACATGATTTGTTGGTGTGAGAAAGCACTACTATGGCGCCCTCTGCTGGTGACAGGACGAGGACAAGAAGAAAGCATGAGTAGGAGGTAAAATCATTCAAGTCAAGTAGAAATAGTTTCATCGATATGGCCGTCATATTGAGGTGCAGATCACACATATTCACTATGTGGCAATCTGGGGGATGTTTGTGACAGTTTGAGTGGAATGATTCAGTGACTTATTGATTGACTGAGACTAAAGAATAAGACAGGTGGTACTAAAGACAAGAGTGAAAGTCCGAGCCATAGGTCCGAGTCTGACTGAGGGATGTGGTGGTCTAAAAGAGAGGTTTGGTCAGTGAATACCTTCATGAGGTCAACAATAAGCAGTCTCATAACGGATATCACAGCGATTCTCTGGCTGTCAGAATGAATGATCACAAATCCATAATCAGACAGTGGCTGAACCATTTTGGCCATTGAGGAGAATTTTTTTTTCTTTGTTTAATTTAACCTGCCAAATAGGATTGAAGGCTGATGAAATCTTGCCCCATAGACGGATGGACAGACTTTGTTGTGTGTCATGTATTGATAGAATAAAATGACAATGTGAGAGTGGAGATGCAAACTGCAGGAATTTTCTATTTAAAAAAGCCATGAGATCAGATGACCAACTTTCTGCAACGGAACGCACGGAGGAGCTGACACGGAGAAGCTGGTCCGACTGGTAAGGCAAAGAGGTTCAAATCTTGACAAAGAATGGACACAGTCCGCAGAAGAATCATCAAACACTCCTGCAGGCGGTGGCTTCCTCAGAAATTTCATCACCCTTTTTGTACTGCTCGGCTACGAGGAGCATCACAGATTGATTGTAATCATTCACATGAGCAACCAGAGGCTCGCCTTGGTAAATATAACCAGCTGCGTCAATGCACTGCTGATGGCGCTTTTCCACATCGCCGAAGCAGAAGAGTGACAGCGGCGTGTGTGCTGCGCGACGGTGTGTGTGAATTTTTTCCTGAACATGGAGCTCTGCGGGGGCAAACCACAGACAAAGTGTGCGTGTATTTCTCAACAGTAAATATGAAGACATAAGTATGTGTGAAAGGAGAGGATCACGGTAAGAGAAGAACTGTTTCTCCCTCCATCAGTTTTCTCTGATTATGATGAATAATTTCATGGTGAGTCTATTTAAAGCCATATCCAGATTTTTAAAGGGTATATGGTTCCGGTTTGCACCATACCATTTTCGTATTTCTGCGCTCTGCTCTGGCTGACCTCTGGATCACTGCCGAGGACAGAGGGGCGTCATCCCCATCCCCCATGTATGCTCTGTGCTTCGGACAGGCAGCCAGAGAGACACCTGGCTGAAGAGCTCTGATACTGGGGCCAAGTCACTCCGACACCAAAGCTTTGTGCTTGCCAGAGGATTAGACCACGATGCATCAGCCACACCACGTCAACCCCTGCTCCAGACAGGTTCCATACTCGAATGGGGGCGACCAACAAGACGCGTGGCTGCAAAGCCAATTTGTTGTCCTGTTCCCCTTCTTCACCTGGGTAGCGTGCGTAAGGGAGACGGTCTGTAGGACACCTGCCACGGGATGTGCACGCAATGCTATGGGCAGCACAGCCTGCCTGCCGAGCATTGGCACCTCTCCTCTGGAGCCTTATGCGTAACGGCGAGGGCCAGAGAAGCACCAGGCTAAAGAGCATGCCGCTCCGCTCCGTGATTTTGTCAGCGTCTCCAACACCGAGCAGAGGAAGATTACGACAGCCACGGATGGGGTGCACGGCTACGCCAGCATCACTCTGGCAGAAAGAGGCCACAGACTCCCCTGCTGATGGTGATATTCAGCATTAGAAGAGTGTGGCCACAGAGACCAGAGCACCCAGGTCCCGTATGGAGAGCCAGCAACTTTGCTTTCCAACGAAAATTCTGTCCGACAATAACTGCACCGAAGAAGAAAGAACTCCATGGCTGATGGAAAGGCTTCATTGATGAAAAATACACAGACGTGGCTCACGCGCATCAAGAAACAATTCACATCACACCGCGAAGAGAAAAATCCAGCACTGCATTTGTCACTTGAATGTTCATAATAAAAATATTTGTGCTTTGTCCCGTTTCTTGTTCTCAATCAGTTTTCACACAAGATCGAGTAGGAAAGAAGTCAGTGCTTACTCTTTTCGACAATGAGGCTCTCCACATACACCTGTAGAATTTACCAACATCAGACACGCAGCTTTAGGATTTTCAACATAAAAGTTCATCCACTCAAACAGAGGCTGCGCACCAATGGGCTGCTATACTTTGTGGGCACCTGGTATCTCTCTATCAGTGACTGACTGGTTGGATACACTGAAAAAATAATACGACTAGTGAGAGGAAATGCTAGGACAAACAGCAGGATGTGGCATTTGCACACTCAGCAGGTTTATATTTTAATGAGAAGTAGGTCTTGAGCTGTGCCTTTCAGACGGAGGAGAACTTTGAACGCACAGTTCATTCCCACTAAACAGGTAAGTATCAGGAAGTGTTTGCACTTGGTTTTTGCCTTTGGTGAGAGGCGTCGAGCAGGTGTGGGAATACTGATTGCCCCCAGGCTGGCAGCCTGTACATTGGGGTTTACCCCAGTGGACGAGAGGGTAGCCTCCCTCCGACACTCAGCAAGTTTATATTTAATGGTTGACAAGAACAACAATAATAAAGAATATTGCTAATTTATAATCATTATTATGATTTGCATTATATTATTATTAAAGCAATAACAAAGTAAAGCAATAATAAAATCTAAAAAATAATAAAAGTAATGATAATATCAAAGTAATAACAGAAACAGTAATATAATTATTGTTAAATAATAATAGCTACATAATAATTTAAGAATAATCATAATTCATCATTACTGTATCACTAAAATTATTATCATTAATCTAGTAAAAACAACATTTAATAGTAATCAATCATCCATCTTCTTCTTCCGTTTATCCGAGATCGGGTCGCGAGGGCAGCAGCCTAAGCAGGGAGACCCAGACTTCCCTCTCCCCGGCCACTTCGTCCAGCTCTTCCCGGGGGATCCCAAGGCGTCCCCAGGCCAGCCGAGTGACAGTCTCTCCAGCGTGCCTAGGTCTTCCCCGGGGTCTCCTCACTGGGGGACTTGCCTGAAACACCTCACCCGGGAGGCGTCCAGGAGGCATCCGGACCAGATGCCTGAGCCACCTCATCTGGCTCCTCTCAACACAGAGGAGCAGCAGCTCTACTCCAAGTGTCTCCCGAATGGCCGAGCTTCTCACCCTATCTCTAAGGGAGAGCCCTGCGGAGGAAACTCATTTCAGCTGCCTGTATCCGTGATCTCGTTCTTTTGGTCACATCCCACAGCTCATGACCATAGGTGAGGGTGGGAACGTAGACTCAATGTCCCCCGCCTCCCCCGAAACATGGTTGAAACTCTGTTGGAGGTGAGAGTTTTAGTGCCTTCTGACAGGGAACTCCGCCAGACGTTCCCAGCACACCCTCACAATACGCTTGGGCCTGCCAGGTCTGACCGGCATCCTCCCCCACCAGCGGAGCCAACTCACCACCAGGTGGTAATCAGTTGCCAGCTCCGTCCCTCTCTTTACCCGAGTGTCCAGGACATGTGGCCTCAGGTCCGATGATACAACTACAAAATCGATCATTGAACTGTGACCTAGGGTGTCCTGGTGCCAAATGCACATGAGGACACCCTTATGCCTGAACATGGTGTTCGTTATAGACATTCCATGACGAGCACAAAAACCCAGCAACAGAATGCCACTCGGGCTCAGATCAGGGGGGGCCGTCCCCCCCCCCCAAGTCTCACTGTCATTGCCCACGTGAGCACTGAAGTCCCCCAGCAGAACGAAGGAGTCCCCAGAGGGAGCGCTCTCCAGCACCCCCTCCAGCGACTCCAAAAAGGGTGGGTACTCTGAACTGCTGTTTGGTGCATACGCACAAACAACAGTCAGGACCCGTCCCCCCACCCGAAGGCGGAGGGAGGCTACCCTCTCGTCCACTGGGGTAAACCCCAATGTACAGGCTGCCAGCCTGGGGGCAATCAGTATTCCCACACCTGCTCGACGCCTCTCACCAAGGGCAAAAACCGAGTGCAAACACTTCCTGATACTTACCTGTTTAGTGGGAATGAACTGTGCGTTCAAAGTTTTCCTTCGTCTGAAAGGCACAGCTCAAGACCCACTTCTCATTAAAATTTAAACCTGCTGAGTGTGCAAATGCCACATCCTGCTGTTTGTCCTAGCATTTCCTCTCACTAGTCGTATTATTTTTTCAGTGTATCCAACCAGTCAGTCACTGATAGAGAGATACCAGGTGCCTGCAAAGTATAGCAGCCCGTTGGTGCGCAGCCTCTGTTTGTGTGGATGAACTTTTTTGTTGAAAATCCTAAAGCTGCACGTCTGACGTTGGTAAATTCTACAGGTGTACGTGGAGAGCCTCATTGTCGAAAAGAACAAGCACTGATTCCTTTCCTACTCGATCTTGTGTGAAAGCTGATTGAGAAGAAGTAAAAGTACAAAGCACAAATATTTTTATTATGAACATTCAAGTGACAAATGCAGCGCTGGATTTTTCTCTTCGCGGTGTGATGTGAATTGTTTCTTGATGTGCATGAGCCGCGTCCGTGTATTTTTTATCGATGAAGCCGCACCACATCCGTGGCTGTCGTAATCTTCCTCTACTCAGTGTTGGAAACGCTGACAAACCACGGAGTGGAGTGGTATCTCCATGCCCATGCTCTTTAGCCATCTCCGCGCACAGCCCGTGGCAGGCGCAGGCGTCCTGCTGGCCGTCTCCATGCACAGCCCATAGCAGGTGTCCTCCAGGCTGTCTCCCTTTGTGAACCCCTGGAGCAGGGGTTGCCGTGGTGTGGCCGGCGCATTGTGGTTGACTCCTCTCTCAAGCACAAGGCTTTGGGGCCCAGAGCGCTTCAGCCAGGTGTCTTCCTGGCTGCCTGTCTGAAGCACACAGCATGCGTGGGGGATGGGGCTGATGCCTCTCTGTTCTCAGCCGTGATCCAGGGGTCTGACAACGCAGAGAGCAGAAATATGAAAATGGTGGTCAGTATACTTTCTGGCAGTTCCAATTCCTTGAACCCAGCCTGAAAAAACTGTAGAAACTGTCCTTTTCCCGTCTTCCGTTAGTGACCAAAAATGGAAAAAACAAACAAACAAACAAAAAAAAAAAGAAAGAAAGAAAAAGAAAAAAACAGGAAAAACTGCCCTTTTTTTCGTTTTTTCCATTTTTGGTCAAAAAAAGAATAAATGGAATAAGGACAATTCCTCCCGTTTTTCAGTCTGGTTTCAACCAGGAAATGGAATTGCCAGAAAGCACACTGATAATAGACACCTCATAATCAGAGAAAATTGATGGAGGGATAAACAGTTTTTCTCTTACCTTAACCTCTCCTTTCACACGTACTTCTGTCTTCATATTTACTGTTGAGAAATACACGCACGCTTTGTCTGTGGTTCGCCCCGCAGAGCTCCATGTTCAGGAAAAAATTCACACACACCGTCGCGCAGCACACACGCCGCTGTCACTCTTCTGCTTCGGCGATGTGGAAAAGCGCCATCAGCAGTGCATTGACGCAGCTGGTTATATTTACCACGGCAAGCCTCTGGTTGCTCATGTGAATGATCATAATCAATCCGTGATGCTCCTCGTAGCCGAGCAGTACAAAACGGGAGATGAAATTTCTGAGGAAAGCCACCGCCTGCAGGAGTGTATCGATGATTCTTCCGCGGACTGTGTCCATTCTTTGTCAAGATTTGAACCTATTTGCCTTACCAGTCGGACCAGCTTCTCCGTGTCAGCTCCTCCGTGCGTTCCGTTGAAGAAAGTCGGTCGTCTCATCTCATGGCTTTTTTAATTCCTGCAGTTTGCATTTCCACGCCCACATTGTCATTTTATCCTATCAATGCATGACACACAACAAAGTTCTCCCTCGCACCTATGTGAGAACCCCTTGACTGCAGTGGGCAGATTGGGCGGCGCTCAACGTTCGGCGTTTGCCTCCACCCATCTCAATGTTCCATAAACCAATCGAGTTCAGTCTCGTTACATACAACTTCACTTCATTTTGCAACTGTTTTTTAACCCTGTCTCCAGCTCGACTCACGACTTGTAATTTCTGCCGCTTATCCCCCTATTTTTAAGTATGGTCCGGTCATCTCTAATATTTTTCAAGTCAAAGCAAGTCCTCTACTTGTGCTTTATATCCAGACCTCAAAAACATCCACCCCTCTCCCCGTAGCTGGTTTGATCCAAAGACACTGCATGAGATCCTCTCTGCAGGTTACACAGGCACATTGGTAGCTGTGTATCACTTGTTGCTGAGGAGTTTGTTAGAACATCAGCTCTTTTTTAAAAAACGTGTTATGATATGTGATGAGTTATACTGGTTGGTAAAAGTTTAAACATCCTGTGGTTTAGCTCTGTTCTCGCTATTTAACATAAGTTTTGACGTGCTTTAATGTAGTATCCTCTAATATTCATAAGGAAATTTTAGAGCTGCGTGAATCTTAAAAGTAAGGACGCTGACTGTTACTGTCACGACTGACTTTCAATAAAGGCATCATCTACTTCCCTAGAGCCCTACCGCTAACGACGTTGAGCTCCAACTCAGCCAATGGAATGCTGACGTTAAGTGGCGTTTAACTCTGCCCTGTTCTGCACACTGCAGTCTACCTGGCCTATGTGGCAAGATTTCATCAGCCTTCAAACCAGTTTGGCTGGTTAAATTAAACCATATCACAAACTGTGCTTTGTTGGGCTGTAATTAAGTGGGAGTAATTATGAATCAACAAACACGGGGAGAAGCTTGCATCCGTACCCACCATTTGACGTAGTGTTAATTTTGGCAGCTGTTTTTAATCTTAGTCTTTTGATTACATGTCTTTTAGTTTTAGTCAGATTTTAGTCATTTCTAGTTTTAGTCTAGTTTTAGTTGATGAAAACTCCACAACATTTTGGTCTAGTTTTAGTCAAAAAAAAGTCTTCACATTTTAGTCCAAGCATTTATTCTCTTACCTAAATCTTGTATCAAGTCATGGTAGTGTGGTCTCTACACTCTGCCAAACCTGGGGTCCCTGCTTTCTACAGCTAAGAGGCAGAAGAGATACAGATGCATTGTGTTTTAAAGGGGCTCTATGTAAGATTTTTGCTTTAAAACTTCCCACTTTTGAGTATATAATGCGCATTTTATCCCGATGTGAAGAATGAGGTTCTTTATGTCTTCCTTGTTTGCCTGTATAAGCCTGTGGAGTCGTTTCTCTGTGAAGAACTCGGGCCGAATTTTCCGTGAAATCTCAACGGAAGTGACGTCGGGTACTACGTAATGCATACACCCTGTTGCTCTGTTTATACCTGACAACGGCGTGTTGAATGGAGAAGGCTGCTTCCGCGAGTAAACGACCGGCTAGCTCAGCCCAAACACCCACACTAACTGCTCGAAAACATAAAAAACTAAGACAGTTTTATCTGCTGAAGCCCGTCAAGCTACAAGAGAGTGTGACCGACGCAGGGGGAAATGGAGGATAAATATCGATGGAGCATTTGAGAAGTAGAGGGAGCTACGCTTGACGCTCGGGATAAATACTGATCCAGAGATGGCTGTCTTTCTGTGGAAAAGGTAAAGCATCACTCTGGACCATGAAATACAATGTAGTGTTTAATGTTGTATAAACCATATGCTACATCACGTTAGCTTGCTTACAAAGATGCTATCCAAACAATGAGAATGTCACGTTACTCATGTAGTGTTTTCCGGATAATGTTTCATCTTTTTCTTGCTTCTGGCACTGGACGCAACTTACTGGGTTTATGTTTTGATACTTAGTTTGTAACATATCTTCAACACATAATGTCAGCTATCTGATATCCGTGGTCGAGGCACCATTATCAGAGCTAAGCAATGTTAACCCTGTTGGTTCTGCTCTAAAACGCGTCCCATTCAATACGCATCACACATTACACGTAAAAAGACAATTAAATTGGTCAGTGCTGCACTAAGTTGCTAAGTTGTTCATTCATAGAAATGGTCGCGAAAATATCGTCCTTTTTTTAATAGCCTTTGTGCCGTGTCTGCAATAGAGGTTCAAATATGCTTTATTCATTTTCATTTTTAGTTGGTGGAACTTTTAAGTGTTACTTCACTTACCTCCTCTGTATACACGATGCCGGTAAATCACCTTGGTCTGCGTGTGTATCAGCTGATAAACCGGAGGCTCGTTCATGAGCAAGGAGCGTGCCATCATGGACGAGCAACACAATATTGTTGTAGTTTGCCTAATGGCCGGCGGTGTCGCTACACTGATATTTTTCTAAATCATGCATAGAGCCCCTTTAACAGATTTGCCCACAGAGAAGAAATAATATGGATTTTGAATGTCAACAAAAACTTAATTACATTTTAGTCTAGTTTAACTAATCTTGACGAAAATTTAACCTACTGTTGTCGGTTTTAGTCATCACTTATCTATTTTTGGCTAGTAGTCATAGTTTTACTTGACGAAATTAACACTGGTTGGATGGGCTGGCTGATGATGATGCAGCGATACCCAGTCACACCAATGTTATGTGCTGTAACCTGGTTTATGAGGGCAATGACCACTTTGTTTTTTTCAGCAGGATATATAGCAGTGCCATAAGACTGCCACATATCTAATTGTCCCAACAGAGCAGGAAAAAGACAAATTATTTGGTCACTGCAGACCATTCACAAGAATATCCATCAACACAGGCAGTGTAAACACAAAGGACGCCTTAGGAAATTGGGCAACCAAATATGATACTTGTCCTCACCCAGATGGCTCAACCAGAAGAAAATGCCCTCACTGTGCCAGGTTGCAGATTGCAAAAGACAAAACCAAATAAAATGTTAAGTTTCAGTGCCCTATTGTGATTGTATTGTTTTTCCTGAAACACCTCTGGAACTATATCAAATATCCTTGACTAACAAAATAAATATTATTTAGATGAAATTTACTAATGTCAAAAGCAAAGCTATAGATTTTCTTTCAGCAAAAGTCTTATCTAAACAGAGTCATCAGAATCAGAGAAATATACACAGTATATGCCATATTATAGTCTGACCTCACAAACAAGTTATAGGTGTTGTAGAGAATGAGTTACACATGACAGAATCAGAATCAGCTTTGGTGGCCAAGTTTTCTTATGCAACAAGGGATTTGACTCCAGTTAGCTTTGCTCTTAATTTAGAGGAATTAAACATTAAATATAAAAGTAAATGAACTGACAAAGTATAAAATTAAGATTTAAATATATACAAGCTCTTGTTAGGTATTATTTCTAGTATATACAAGTGTGTGAGCATTGATAGTATTGATGCAAGATGGGCAAAGGGTGCAAGGATGCTGAATAGACATGATGAGAGAAAACAATGTAAGGGAATGTTGGCAGACTTACATGAGAGAAATAAGATAGTTTAAGATAGTTGATTAGTGCAATGTACATATGAGGTGAGGCATTTACTACACAGAGACATTCTTGCAGCATTTGAATATGGTAACTACATGAAATTAGTTTTTAATGCGGTAAATAGATTATTTAGTGTGGATATGAATATGAGGTAGGGCATTTACCACTGAGAGCCTTCCACAGCATTTGAGTAACAGTAAGGAGATAAATTACTTGCAGCGGTTAAGTATGAGATTATGTAAGTTAGTTATTCATCATAGATATTTAGTGCAGGAGGAGAATCAGTGGGGAGGGGTTGGCAGGGAGCACAGGCAGTCCTAATATTTGGGTGGATGTATCCTTTTCAAAGTTTGTGTAGAAGCTGTTCAGGTTGTCTGCCAGTCAGGGGACTCCAACAAGTTGGGACATCAGCCATCTGCTTATAATAGGCGGACTCAAACAGCTCTTGAAGCCAATCCGCGGAGGCTTCCATATTGAAATTGCAGTCTCAACCAAACTTTGGATCAACCTAAGTGCCTTCCCACTAAGCTCCACTTCCTGTCAGCTAGGTAGCTAGCATTCTGGTTGACAGAAATGTAGCTTCTGCCTGTCAAGCTAACTGTCAATTAAATCACACATGCCAATCAGTGCTCAGTGAGCTTTTCTCCAAATATAATCGAAACGATTGTGGTAGAAAAAAATTCACCCATGTACGGTGAGAGCACATGAAGACATTAGCTAATGAGACATGTTTGGTTTTTTGAACCAGGCTGTAAACCCGTTTATTTCTTGTGTAAAAAAATGCTTTTCAATATACGTTCAGACGGCACTACCAGTGTTCCTGCAGCCAGCCTCTAGTGAACACTTAACATACTGCAATTTTTTGCACTTATGCATCGGCTTCATTTTTCAGGACTGGAGGTTGCTGCTTGACTCCATACCCTGAAAACTGAGAAAAATGGCACACCTCCTGGCTGAAATTTTATTGAATAACTTCCACCTTTACTGTGTGCACTTGAATGCACCAGGGACTCACAGCGCTCAAGTGCTTTACCTTACATAAGGCAGTAGACATACACTCGGGTTTTAGGTGCAGTTGTGAGACTACACTTAAGTGAGGCATGGATGGCGTGAGGGCAGTGCAGTACTCCATCCATCTATCTTCTATACCGCTTGTCGAGTGCAGGAGCTGGAGCCTATCCTAGCTGGCATTGGGCGAGAAGCAGGGTAAACCCTGGACTGGTGGACAGTCATTCACAGGGCTGACATATAGAGACAGACAACCAAAGAGGCTTACATTCACACCTACTGCCAATTTAGGGTCACCTATTAACCAAATGAGCATATTTTTGGTGATGGGAGGAAGTCGGAGTACCAGAGAGAACCCATGCATGCACAGGGAGAACATGCAAACTCCGCAAAGAAGGGCCCTGACCAGAAAGCAAACCAGGAACCTTCTTGCTTTGAGGCAACAATGCTAACCCCTGTGCAACAGTGCAGCCCCAGTGCAATACTACTGGTGCCAATAATATAATCACCTGCAGCCTGGTGACCCTGAAGGTAGAGGGTGGGGGAGAAACTTCCCCCTGCCCCAGACAGATCTCTTTCTAGTTAAATGCAATTCTGAATTGTAGTTTCACATGTTCACACATGTAAGGCATTTTACAGAGACTGTCAAGATTCTCTGTTATTGTCTTAAATACTCATACATTAACAGGACATACATTAACAGGAGGGGTAAAAATGTGAGCGTTCATCTCTCTTCCTCTCTGTTGATCACCTGCAGATGCAAAATATAAATAAATATAGTTTAATATATTAATACTTTATATTGTTTGTTTGGTTAGGGTGGCCTAAATGATGAATGCTCCGTAAATGGGCGCATTTTTAAAATGCTACTAAAACCTTTGAGACGTTTATATATGTGGGGCGTGTAACAGATTTGCCATATATCCATAATTCACATAAAGGACGATGGAAACTCTGAAACTTTAAATTAGTTCACTGAGACAGTATGAAACAGAAGCAGAAGGATAAATGTCTGTTACTGATCACTTAGGAGTCATGAGAATTCAACTAAATAATGAGGCTTTTTGTCTCCTTCTAATATTAAACACCTGACGGAACAATTTAATATTCTTGACCTTTGAGCTTCATGCAGCAAATGTAAGCCATCTATCAGTTAAACAGATAGTGTAATCAATTTTAGGGCTTTATTTTACACATATAAAGACATTTCCACCATAAAGTTTAAAGGAAACAGGGGAGAAGGAGGAGTTTGACACTCAACATTCTCTGGAGGAGATTTGTCAGTAAAAATACAGATGTTTCTGCAATCTGCTGTTTTTTCCCCTGATAAACAGTCAATTATCAGTCAGTATTTTAATATTAGCATGAACTAATATCCATCTAAGAAAAAAAATCTCTCAGTCATTGGCTCCTAGATGACTGTCTCTAACATTGAGGTATGACATTTCTCTGTAGTGTGCTGATAAAGGGAGAATTTCTTTATTAAGAGGAGAGCTGATATTGATCACACTAATAAGGGAAAATAGAGCATGTTTCATATATATATATATATATAGTCTTTCCTGGTTGGTTTAACATCAAGTTACAAGAAGGACTCCATGATAAAAATGAATTTAAAAGAAGTAGGGTGGGGGTGGGGCAACGGATGGGTAAGGGCTCATATTTGTGTTCCCTAGAGCCCAGAAATGGCTACATCCATCACTGGTGCCAATGTGGAATGATGAAATCCTAAGAGTCCATGCGCACTGATGCAGCACAGCGCAGACAGAAGCTGAACCATTTTGTCCATTTTAGAAAAAAAAAAATCCCTGAATCAACCTTGTTACCATTACCATTTAATTCATAATCACTTACAGCTAAGCGAAGCACAGTTTGTAACATGGTCTAAATCAAACCGACAAAGTGGCTTGAGGTTGATGAAATTCATCCCTAATCAGCAGGTGGGCGGACTTTGGTGTTGGTGTCATGCCATTGGTAGTCTAAAAGAAAACATGGGAGTGGAAATGTAAAATGCGGTAACTTGACAGTATAAAGCCTCGAGGAGATCAGAGCTCTTCACAAATCTTCCGGCAACGGAACACGGAGAACTGACACGAGCAGACACGCTTGGAAGAGCCACATTGGTGAGCCAAAAAAAAATGGATAGAGTCTGTGGCAGAATCCTTATTACACTCCAACAGGTGGGGATTTATCTCAGCCGCTTTGTACAGCTTATTTATAATGAAGATGGATTGGTTGCGGTATTGCATGTTAACAACCAGAGGCTCGCTGAGATTAACATAACCAACTGTGTTAATATATTGCTGATGGCTCTGTTCCACATCGATGAAGCCGAATAACGGTGGGAAAAGCGTGTGCTGCGGGACGGTGTGTGTGAATACGGTGGCCAGTCAGGCCCGCCTAAGCGCATAAGGCCTCAACATCGTGGAGGGCCTGACTATGAGAGCTTGAGGTATTATCTCTCTCTGCACATCAGACAGATGTCTGCATGAAAAATATGATCGAGATCTTTGATATCCAACTATGATGAAACATAACGATTGTCTGGCCTTCACATTGGTAAATCAACTCTGGAGATATCTATAATGGAGATTTATGCCATTGTGATCAATGAAATGCGGCAAAAGTGCGCTGGCTTTCTCCCTCTCTCCTGACACATCGAGAAACAGCTCACATCACACCCAACGAAAGAGAAAAAGCCAGCACCGCATTTGTCACTGTAATGTTTACAATAAAAATATTTATGAGCTTTAATTGCCTCTCAACTTATTTTCCATCGGCTTGAACAAAAAATAAAGTAGGAAAGGAATCACTACTTATTCTTTAAACGCTGGTTAAATGTCAAATGCCATATCGCAGACGTTATTGAGCTGTGGTGTGAGCTGTGTGAGCTCAGTGAGGCTAGAGGTGGCCCAATCCACCCAGTGGCGATTCTAGAGTGTGTTGGGGCTCCAAGCAAAAACTCCCAAGAGGCCCCTCTGATAAGTGTTACCCATATTTATAAATAATCTGAAACCAACAAAAGAGATGAGAAACTAAAACTTAAAAAAAAAAAAATTTTTACTACATACCTCACATGAACAGACAAAATTAAAAAATGAGCTCTATTTAAAAAATGTATACAGTGCTTAACAAATTTATTAGACCACCTGTCATATTTGTCTCAAAGACCATCCAGCATCATGAAGTGCTTTAATGCGGACTCTTTCATTTTCAGTGAGCTCTCCATGTTTTACCATTTTGAACAGGAATGAGGGATTTCAAACTGAATTCACCCAAATTTGAGCCGGCTCACTGGCCTTCTCTGAGAAGTCAGAAATTAATAAAACATGACGTTAAAACACATACAAACACAGAACAATAAAGCTTTTTAAACTCCTTTGAATAAGAACAATATAAATGTCCAAATTTTCGCATAGAAAAGTTTTTTTAGGGGACTAAACCCACATTTCAAGCCAGTGCTCATCAACAGTATCTGAGCATTGAACCTACAAGTACTGCTTACATGCCTTGGCTAGTGCAAATGCTGTAACTATGTCCTCCATATTCAAAGACCTTCGCACACTGCACTCTATTGAAATCAGTGCCAGTCCTGAAAGTCTCTCCTGGGACATTGTTGACCTGAGATAGGTTTGTGTGCACATAACCAACATATTATCTTGTAGAATCATTACATTCACATCTATGATTAAAAAAATACTAAAACAAAATAGAGCAAACAAGTATTAACAACTAGCAAAATTGTCAGGAGACATGCAAGTCCTAGGACTAACAGATTTAAAAGACTCGTTAAAAAATAAGTCAGGAGAAAATTTAGTGTAGGGGTGGAATTATTAGTTTTTTCCTCCTAAAAGTATTGATTCAGGCACCCTTTAGTTCAGGGCTATTCAATTACAAATTCAACTGGGCCAAATTTTAAAATCAAGAAATATAGCTGGGCCAGACATGTTCGGCGTCCAGTAAGCAGCTGGTAATGTCAAATTTGGAACAAATACAGATCAATTTGATGGAAACTATGCATTTTTTATTCATAGTCTCCTGTTTAAATTTGGCAACATGACAAATGCACATCAAAAAGTGAATTAAAAACACAACAACAGAGCTGTATTTGAACATAACCTGTAGTAGAAATGTTTAAAAAAATAGAATGAAATTCTGTAAATAATCATTTTGGTCACGTCTTACCCAGGCATATCTAAATGTGCATAAAAACTAAATGTACACAGTTGTAGCTACAGTTGAAAAGGACATGTTTTATACTCTGTATTTTGGGGCTACTTCTGTCAACATCGCTAGTCACACTTCAAAACAACGCAGTTCATTGTGAGAAGTCAGAAATGAATCAAGCATAACATTCAACCACTAAAACTAATTTTTCTGTTCATGATTGCAAGTAAATAACTATAATTTGACATATTAATCAAGAAATAATAATGTGCTTTAGTATTTTTTCAATTTTTTGTAAATCAGTAAATTTGAAAATTCATGGATAACAATAATAATTATATTTCAACATTCAAAATATCATTTGGGTTAAAGAGCTTCTATATATTGGTGTATTAACCATTGCAGAAACATAAAAAAAATGATTTTGTAACCAGTGCTGTTAATTTAGGGCAGCTGTGGCATAAACCTTTCTTTGGGTGGTGGTCTAATAAATTTGTTAAGCACTGTATAATAATCAAGACGATAGCCTACTATGAGAAACTTGAGACTTGACTTGGACTTGCAAAAATTGACTTGTGTGCATCTCTGTTAGATAGATTCCTGTTTAATGGTAATTTTTTATGCCCTGTCTAGAGGTGGCCAGGACAAAACATAAAAATGAATTGTAAAACTCAGATTTCAAATAGCCACCAAGATAAAGTTCAAAGATTTGAACAACAGTAATTTATTAACAAAGGTCAAATTTAAAATCACAAGAACTAAGGAGGGGGTTGTCTCAATGTTCAAATTTCACCTAACAATCATGGCAGAGCAAGGAGGATGAGTCACAGGAGGTTATATGAGAGATGGGTGTGGTTATTGTCTCCCCTTTGTCTTTGGGTCTGCTTTGTTCATGCTGCCACTGTACCTAAGTAAGTTTGTTTGAGAAGTGATCCAACTTTTTACATTGATTTGCCAAATAAGTGCATCCTTTTAATTGTGTTTGTCATTATCACCAAAGGTAGATGTTGTGGCCTAGGAAACCACTTACAAGAATAGTGACCTAGAATTGTTTGTCTACTTTAAGAGACCCCAATCAGTGAGAACATTTCCTATCAAAGCTTAAAGAGAACAGTGTTTATTTTTACAGTGTACTAATTTATGTTCGTGTAACAGGAAGTTGAAGAAATTCCTTACTCTTTGTTTAACCAAATGGATGCATAAAATAACATGAGTTAATTCCTATTTGATTTAATTTAATACTGAAATGTGCGTGGCAATGTATTGATTTTTTTTAATATCTGTTTATTGTACAGAAAATCATCTGTTCATCCCTACATCCATTCATCCTTCCATCCACTCATATGCTCTGCCCCTAAATAAATGGTTAAACTGACTTATGGATCCATGTGTTTAAATGTGCACAAAGGATTGGTCATCAGCTACATTTGTACAAGGGCCAGTTTTTACTTGGAAGACACAGAAGGGGCTGGACTTTGAAAAAACTCAATATAATTTGGCTCGATTAGCACATAATTGTTCAATACTTTTTTTCCTTCAAAAATGTAAATTATTTCTTGCCTGTGGAAGTGAGATCAGTGCCAATCACCTAAACTGTAGCTGCCACTAGGGGGCGATTGTGATATTTTGGCTATATATTTCTGGGGCTAGCATGTTGTCATCACTAGGGTTGATGCTAAAATGCTGTGTTGTGATTGGCGGGGAAAACAGTCAGGAAATCAGTCTGTTGGTGGTTCTCTGACAGAAAAAGCTGAACTCTCACATGCCTAAAGTGGAAAGTTGAGATGGAAAATCTTCGGGGGGGCAGATGGGAAGCTGTGGCAGGCCTGATGTGGGCCCTGATCTGCCAGTTGATGATCACTGACCAAGAGGTTTGGTGAGCTAGCATTATTTAAAAAACAATTGACTTCCACTAATTAAATTTAGTGATAGATTTTCACTAAGATTAAAACACAAATAATAAACCAATCTCAAGGTTTGCAGTAAAAGCCTTTAAAAAATAACAATACAAACACACCAAAGGTTCACCCTTACTTTACCCAATCTACACAATTAACAAACGAAGATCTCTGACAAGAAAAAAACTGGTGTGGCTGGTTTGGATTTGAATGTGACAGGGTTCCCTCCGTTGCTGTGGTGAGGTCTCTGCCATTTAAATCACTCCACACCTCCACTGCAGCCTATCACCTGCCGACACGAGTTCAGGAGCAGCCATTCAGCAGCAGGCAGCAGCATGCCTAGTTAAACAATGTGACAAAATGCCACGCACACACTCACCCCTCCCCCACACACACACAGATAGGCAGGCACAGCCAACTTGGGCACAACAGTGAAATAATACTTCAAACATTAACAACCTCAGTCGTAACAGCATTATATAGGAATTTGCTAATTACAGCTTGATTTGATTAGTTTTAGTCTTTCGAATCAGTATACTAGTGACCTATGTCCATAATAATCGAGATCAAGACTCTGTAATTGCAAAAATGTGGATTCCATCTCCTGAAAATCAGAAAAATGACACACCTCCCATCAGAAATTTTATGGGATGATTTCTGTTTTTAATGTGTGCACTTGAATGCACCAGGGACTCTCACCTTACATAAGTAGGTAGACATACACTTGGTTTTAGGTGCAGATTGCGAGACTGCACTTAAGCAAGGAACGGATGGTGCGAGCGCAGTGCAATACTCCATCCATCCATTTTCTATACCGCTTGTCGAGTGGAGGGGCTGGAGCCAGTCATTCGCAGGGCTGACATATGGGCTACGTTCACACCGCAGGCCTTAGTGCTCAATTCTGATCTTTTCTCAGATCTGATTTTTTTTGTTTGCCTGTTTACACTGCAGTCAACTTCCAAAAGATCAGATACGTATCTGATTCAGAACCACATACGGAAGTGGCCTGAATCTGATTTGGAAAGGTCAGATTCAATGGGACTTGGCTGTTCACACTGTCAGAAAAAAATCAGATACCAGTCACATGTGAGCAAAAAAATCAGATTCAGCTCAGTTTTAACTGCAGTGTGAATGAAGCCACAGAGACAGACAACCAAGCACACTCACATTCACCCTTTTTGCCAATTTAGAGTCACCTATTAACATAATGAGCATGTTTTCGGTGGTGATAGGACGCTATAGGTACCGGAGAGAACCCATGCATGCACAGGGAGAACATACAATCTCTGCAAAGAAAGGCCCTGACCAGGAAGTGAACCAGTAACCTTCTTGCTTTGAGGCAACAGTGCTAACCTCTACGCCACCGTGCTGCCCAGTGCAATACTACTGGTGCCAATTATATAATCACCAGCAGCCTGGTGACACTGAAGGTAGAGGGTGGGGGAGAAACTTCCCCCTGCCCCAGAAAGGATCTCTTTGTAGTTAAATGCGATTCTGAATTGTAGTTTCACATGTTTACACATGTAAGGCACACTGTAAAAACTGAGACTGGGGTTAATTGATTTTTTTACTAAACAAATTTAAATAAACTGTACACAATAAAAACAAATATGTGCCTTTTGGACAAATACTACATCAGAAAAACCGAATATCTGAATATATTGAGTAAAATTTACCATAGTTTGTGTGTGTGTGTTTTTCTAAGTAAATCCAGCGTAATATATTTGTCTAGAATTTAATTATTTTCATTTGCGTCACAAATGCAAAAAAATATTATTCTTTACTAATTTTTAGTACTTTCACCACTTAACTCCTCCCACCCCCCCAACCATTTGTTCATGCTGCATCATCAACTGCCACACAGTTTAGGAGCTGGCATTTGTAAGTTAGACTCTTTTTTTTTTTTTTTTTTTTTTGCAATTTATTGACAAGTCATTCTTTAAAAACTACCATAAGTCCAACTAGCCAGTGACCGCTGTTTCTGGCTCCAGCGAGTTGTTCAAAGTGCAAAGTTTAATGTGCAGTAAGTCACAATTAGACTGTTTTTGTTCAGTGTCCTATTGCCCTGACTTTGACTTAAGTTGAACAAGATAATGGCTGCAAAAATCATTTCTTAGTGACAGTTTTAAACTTTTTGAAGAATAATACTATGTTGCATGTAATGTCTATTGAATAATTCAACTCAGTTGGGCTTTTGACACTATGTCTGGCCTTAGCCAGTGTTTTATTAACACTCTTACTAGAGAACTGTTAGCATTTCCTACCATCTGCAATTTATTAGGTAAAACAAAGGAAGCTCTATGTGGTGGGTAATTTGAGTTTTATTAAACCAAGTGCATTTCTTTTTTTAAATGACATTGTTCAAAATAAATATATAACATTCAATCAATTAAGCAAAACATTGCATGTATTGTCATGTTATATTATTGAACACAGTAGCCTACAGTATGTCTACTGCGTTAGTTTTATCTGTTATATTTTGTTTCATTAGAGCTCTATTGTCTTTCTTAAATGTTCTGGTCAGCTTTTGTGTTTAAAAATCCCCTGAAGCTCTGTGTTAGGATCTGTTAATACAACAACAACAACAATGTTCTCATGTTTGTCTTTAACAGAAGAGTACGTCTCTGGATGAAGAGAGGTTGAAGGTCTATCAGTAGGTATGTTTGGCAACACACAGGATGTAATAAAACACAGTCTGTAAATTCTGTGTAAAAGTTAATTCACATCAGAGAGAACCTACTATTTTTAATTCCATACTCAAAAAAACCTCTGCGTCTCTTCTGAATGTTCCAAAATGGTGAGTTTAAGAAGTTAGACACTTAAAAACTTTAACTGTTAAGATTAAACATGTAGAGAAAGAGAGAAGAAGAGGCAGAGAGAGAAAGAGAGGTATGCCTACATGAGGTTAAAGATGCTACTGATTAAACTGTATAGACCTACCTGAAAATGGAAGGAACATCCTCTCTGATATTACCCCCCTAATATTACACCAAAAGTAAGTAAAAAATCTTTTAACAATGTGACTTACACCTAACCTAGATTTAGTTTTAACTATTTAGAAAAGAGAACAGTGTATGATAAAGGTAGAGAAAGTGAATGATGGATGCACTAAACACTGTTGTAAACATAGGACAATATCTGCTACAGCTGCAGAACATGGTGATCTTGCCCAAATGCTGAAGAAATTAGAAATATGTAAGTGACCTTTTTTTTTTTGACTGCACAGTCTGAAATATACTATGCTTTGCTATTCAAGGATACCGATGAAGACAGGGTGGCCCGGGACCTGGCTGGCCAGGAATGAAGATCTATAGAATCAAGATAAGCCTGCCTGAAGACACTGGTAGCGTAGTCAATCATGTGAAACTGTCTTGGAAAACTCTCTAGTTAAAAAGGATTAAGAATGGAAGATTGGGAGGAGCAACACAGATTATCCGTAAAAAAAAAAAAAAAAAAAAAAAATAGATAGATAAACAGTGGTGTTCAGTAGTCCTTATAATTTCTTTTTTTTTTCTTAGTTTATTTTTATTTTTTTGTAGCTAATCCATGTGTTTTATTGTTATTTTCACATGTATTAGTATTTTTTTGTTGACAAAAAAAAAAAAAGTTTTTAAAGGCATTATTTTCCATGACATGTTTTGGCTGTGATCACTCTGCAGTCTTCCTCAGCAGAGTTAGAGGATTTTATTGTGAAAGGTCTGATCAGCTATTTTTGTACAGACTTGGTCACCCTTTTAAAACCTGCTGTCATACAGCTTCTTCAGGACAGCAATCAAAGAGGAAACATGTAAGTCCACTAAAACTGGACTCGTTTCTGGATCTTAGCTTCTCTTATCCACTGGTACTGGTTGTTTTCTAACTGAAGGATCTGGAAACGGACCTAAGACTAACTATGAGGGAGCTTACATGTTGCATCACACCTGGGATATTGTCCTCAAAAATTCTTGGGAAAAAGGGGGTGTGTTGTCCTGTCAAAGGAGACAGGACTATCAAACCTGGAAAAAAGCTGATATGGCATGTCACAATAATATCGGGTGACTCAGGATGATAACAGTCAAAACGTCACGATAACAAAAACTACACCTTTAAAACAGTTGTTTGTCAAGAAGAAAAAATATGCAAAAATATGAGAAATGGTGAAAAATCACTGGACTACATATGGAATTTTGCTCTTTAGCAATGTTTGATAAATTGTCTGTATTTGCACAGAGTTTCACAAATAAATGCTTGTGCTGTTCTTTCAATGCATTGTGATCTGTTGTTGTGGTCTTAAGCTAAGTGGCTAAGTGTATACCACTAATAGGTAAAATTGAGTTAAACATACTTAAAAATATTATGGCAACAAAGTGACATCCAAATAAATTACAATTTTTTTTTGTAATTTTCCCAAATATCTTGTAAATTTAAATCAATAATGACCAAAAAATACTTGTAAATGATTAATTTACCACATAATTAGTAAAAAATAATTTAATTTTCCCATAATTTTCATTAAATATTAATTAATTTTTACTTCAAAATTAATTAAAATTAATTATCTTTTTTAGTCAATGTTATTACTTTCTATTAATAATTAAGTTCAATTTACTTCATATATATTTTAGTAAATATAACTCGTCTTTGGGCAACTTAGTACATAAAAACCAACCTTAAACCTGTTTGCCAATGAAATGTGCTCTTTTTTTTTGTTTAGATTTAGATAAATTTAGAAATATATTTTAATCAAATTTGTACAACTTATGGTCTACTCAATTATATTAAGTGTCACTTTGTTGACTTAATTTTATTGAGTAAACAGGCCTAGTCAGTCTTTTTACAGTGCATTTGACACAGGCTGTGAAAAATTCTGTTATTGTCTTAAATACTCATACATTAACAGGAGGGGTAAAACAGCAAGGACTCGTCTCTCTTCCTCTCCGCTGATCACCTGCAGACATGCACATCCTGG